>NW_026634386.1:0-147475 GCF_024868665.1 Triplophysa rosa
CGTTTATTCAATCCTTTTATTTCTTGTTGTTTTTCATATTTATAATATTCTCTAATTAAATACCTTTGAGGTATTACTTACCCTTGTTCATTCATTCACGTTGCCTAAGTTCAGGATAGTTGTATCAGAGTAGTATATATATATATTTTTTTTAAATAGTCGAGAGACAAAATAGTTGAACCCGGCGCCCGCCCTAAAGCAAAATTGGGTAACACACACCAGTTAGGGTAGGGGGCGCTACATATAAATTTGTAATCCCACACAGGTTAACAACCATCCGTAACAACTTTAATCAACTCGGGTAAGTGCACACATATTAATAATTAGTAACTGAATAACATTGTTACATTCCAAGCATAAAACAAAAAATCATAATATACCTTAACCCCTATTATTAAAGGTAATACATGTGTAAAAACAAGCAACAATCAATATTTTTGTAAATGCAAAATAAACATAAAAGCATAAAAATAATCACAGAGTAATTGCATATTTACTGCATTTATTAACAGCTGCTTTGGAACAATGCACATTGTGAAAAGCGCTACACAATTAAAATTGAATTGAATTACCGGTCCTACCCAATCCCACTCAAAATTTATCTCGATCAGTCTTTGCACTATTTAGAGTGGAAATCTCTGTTAACTTGAATAAAAAAAACTGCGTAGGTGCTTCTATCTAAAACAAAGTATATCTAATTCAAGGTATTGAATTTATCTGTATGTTTTTCCTTGGTATTGAACCTATGATGTTTACACGGCTAAAACAGCACCCTAGCAGATTAGCCACAGGAATGCCTGATTTTCACAGATAAAATCCCAAAGTGAATTAAAAAGCAACATGTTTCTGGAATGTTGCCTGCTTCTGAGTAACACTGTTGTAGTGAGCTTATGGTGAATTTGAGAGAACTGACAAACCCATATTGTGTGTTGCCTCTTTCAACTGGGAGCATTTTAAGAATTTTGCTTTCAACACAGTCAATTTTTAAAATCCATCCTCACTCAATTAAGTTTAACGCAAATTGAAGCAGCAATTTAATGGCAAAGTCAGACGATTTAAGATATTTTGTCTCAGCAGTCAAATAAAATGAAGGCAGAGTATAAGAGATATAGATGTGTCACAATCTGGTGCTTTAATTTGACTAACATGCTCCTCCATGTCGAGCAAAAGGGTCTTTTCCTGGGCAACTAAAAAGGTCTCTAACCCAAGCAAATTCATTGAAATCTTCTGTGTAATAACAGCGGAATGTTGTTTCAGTCCATTCAAGGCCAGCAAAATTAGGAAACAATTAAACTTTTCGCCACCTTGGAATTTGTTCTGAGCAGTTTTGAGAAACTTACCTTTATTGTCTTTGCATTCCATTTAACTTTGTAAAAGGACAAAGATTCAGAATATGATTTTGTGAATAACTCACTCAATATTGACAAATATGTTAGATAAACCCTTGTAATTACAAGTTGACCATTTGTATTTATCGTTCAAAAGATCAATTTGCCAGCGAGTGCACTGAATTTGTCTGAAAGAAGCAAAATGTTGGCATCTCTTTGGTGTTCAGAAAATGTAATCTTTTGAAATTGTCTTCAACTGTGCTAATCACAAGGGCATTCAGATAACATAAAATGTGGGACACTGCATTAACAAGTAACACCTCAGAAAGAAATTTGTAGATTCTCAAACTCCGAGTCAGCTCAGGGTGAAACAGGAGCTCCTCATAGTATGTAGTATTGCGTAATGCCTTAAAGGTTAGACAGCGTAGATTGTCCTTAATCTACTGTACATAAAGCTGAACTGTAGCAATTTATGGGGATGGAAGCCAGGGAGGAGCTGGTAGAGTCAGTAACCTCAGTTGTGCTGGGAACCAGGAAGTAGCCAGTGGTGTCAGGGGCTAGTGTGGAACTGGGAGCCAGGGAAGATCCGAGGCTGCCATCCTGACTAGGGCAGGGAACACAGAGAACTCTGGGGAGGCCATCTTGGGCAAGGCAGGGAGCTCATTTTGGCTGTGGTAAGGGGCACAGGGAGCTCAGGAGGACAGGGAGCAACCATCTTGGCTTTGGCCCAGAGCACAAAGAACTTGGGGGCAGACATCCTGTGTCTTGGACAAGTGTGGGCCATGGATTAAGCTCAGGAATGAGAGTGGGCTCCAAGATGGGTTCTGGGGTAAGAACAGGCACTGAGCTGGACTCTGGGGTAAGAGCAAGCTCCTGGGGCTGGATGAACAGTGAAATATTTAAAAACTACAATGCTAATTTCTCGTTAGAATGCAATCCAAAGTGCTCCAACCCACTTCTTTGCCACCATTTAATTTTTTTGAGCTTGATCCTGCCCGACCAATCACCTCCCTCGCACACGCATAGCCCTCTGGGACATTGAAGGCAGAGAAAGATAAATTAATATTGCCTTCTAAAATCAACTAGATGAAGGTATCTCAGAAGACAGGAAGTTAAGCAAACATTGGATTCGGACGTGCCTTGATGCCTCCCTGCCTTGCGATGCTGCATTTTTATAGCTTTTGGATGCAGCCTATGTGTAGAGCCCCGACTCAGAGAATCCCCCAGAGAAACAAAATGGCAATTTAAAGTCGAAAAGCAAGGTTCGCATTTTTATCACTATATGAACTATGTGGAGTGAAAGAGGAGCAGGAGTTGTTTCTTTTAAACTCAGAGTGTTGAGACGGATGCAGGTATTTCAGCCAAGCATTCACTAATACATAGCTAATGAACAGCAGCTACGTTAATTATTCTCTTTCTGTTTCTGCCCTCGCCTCGGGATGCCCATCCCGAGGTAGGGAGAGATTCCGCCAGGCCCAGATGAACGTCATATGCCCATCCACAACTAGAGATTACGCCAGCTACATCGGAAAATCCCGTGCCATCCTCCTGCGAGAGCCTGCGGACTGACTGACCATCCAGCTCCATCCAAGGCAATTCCATCACCACCCAAGAAAAAGGCGACCATCTGGCCGGCCCAGCTCAGACAATTCCATCCCCAACCGAGAGCAAAGACGGACTACCTGTCACATAAATGCTAAATTTACAATACTTGGTATTTAATGCTAAACTTACATCACACGACAGCAGTTTGAAGTTATGGCTGCACTCAGTGACTTTGATTGGAGGTAGCTGGGTGGGTGTTGTAGGGAGTGGGGGGGGCTTGTTGGTTGTGGTTCGGGGCGTTTCATTTGTTGGGACTGTGTGGGTCTGGTCTGGTTGGTCTTGTTTTGTGGTCGATGTCGGACAACAGAGGAATAAAGTTAATTATGCCATTACTACTTTTCCCTGGTTGTTCCTCTGTTGTCTGTTGTTGATCACGGAATGGGACCGGGTTGGACCTGCACGGTTTCGGCGGGTGGGGCTTCCTGGGTCGCGGCTCGTGGGCTCTCCCTGTTCTTCGTGGACGTTGCTCGGTGGCTTTGGTCGGGGTCACTGAGTGCAGCTATGACACGTCAGAGGAGATCTGGCCCTCCCGGCTGAGCCTGGTTTCTCCCGAGGTTTTTTTTCTCCATTATTCAGCATTGGAGTTTGGGTTCCTCGCCACAGCAGAGCAGTGCAGTGTTGGCTTGCTCACCGGGAGACTGCATTTATTTATTAGATATTATTTATTATAATGATCTTGCTTGGTCTATAAACGCCATGCACTGTGCTGTGTTTTACCTTTCTGTGTTTTTCTTATTTGCTCCTGTAAAGCTGCTTTGGAACAATGCACATTGTGAAAAGTGCTATATAAATAAAATTGAATTGAATTGAATTGAATTAATTACATCCTTTACTTTCGCTCGCTCGCTCGCTCTCGCTCTCTCTCGCTCTCTCACACGCACACACGTTATTCTAATGTGGAAACAGCAAGTTGTCCTTGCTAATTGAAACACTTTTCAATTAGTAAAAGGAGTGAGTGAATATGTTCTATGAGCAACATTTTTTTGACATTTAACCTGGATGCTGTAGGAACAATTTTTTGGCCAATTTCATACATGCACCGGATTGTTTGCCCGAGGCTGGTTATAATGTTGTAAATAATGTTCAGTTTCTTGCACAGAGCAACCGTTCATAAGATGTAAATATTTTGTCAAGAGCTGCAGGGTTTCATTTTGTGTTCTGTCTAATAAATAACCGTTTATATAATTTAAATGATTGGTAAATATGAATAAATACATCTACATATTTCCTAAATATGTATTCATGTATGTCTATGTGCATGTTTATGACTACAAAATGAATATGCAAAGTACACAGAAATATGTTATGTAAACACAAACTTTTATTCTGGATGCGAATAATCTCGATTAATCCTTGTTTGCTATTTTTGACATTTTTGTCCATTTCGGTTTTGTTTTCTTTGTCGTTTTGGCTGTGTTTATGCAAAAATCATACATTTAGCAAAAGGTGTGTATTTTTATTAATAAAAAAAGACCCATGAGGGGGAAACTAGATCACAAACCAACTACAACAAGGTGCAAAACACAGACTTCCTACGAGGGGGCAAAAACAGAGCAACAGGATAATCAAACGAGAACACGGCAAGGTACACTGGCGGAAGGCTGTAACACTGCTGCTCCTACTCAACTCAACTCAACTTTATTTATATAGCGCTTTTACAATTTTCATTGTTACAAAGCAGCTGTACATGAGACATATTGACTATAAGCAAAATAATTAAAGTTGTACCTGCAAAAACAAGAAAAGGTTGAAAACACAGAAGACAGACACACCCACATACAAAACACTCCACACACACAATATGCACACATACTAACACACATAAACATAGAGACACACACACACGGATGCGCACACACACGTACGTACACAGACAAGTATGCACACACACACACGCTCAGTGAGAGCACACATTTAGGATAAAGGAGAGAGAAGCACAGGTCAAATATAACAGACTATAAATTCCTATATGCAATATTAAGTAAAATTTTAAAGCAGCCCCCCGGTCAGGCAGATAGTGCAAAAACAGTATGCAAACGGTGGCGAGGAACCCAAAAACTCTAATCGAGAAAAAAAACCTCAGGAGAACCCAGGCCCAACCAGGGGATTCCAGTTCCCCTCTGGCAAAAGCTGCTGCCTCTGCACAAGCTCCAGAGAGCTTGCACAACAAGGCTTAATAAAATAAATTATAGTTTAAGATTATCATTAATAATCTAATAGCATTTGAAATTTTGTGGTGAAGACATGTCAGGTGACCGCGCGCGTCCTTCTTTATCCAGCTCTATCATCTCAGCTCTTGTCAGGTCCCCACTTCCCATTCTCCGCTCTACCATCAGGTCAGGCCATGAACTGCATCCTGCTCGCTGTGTTAACCTTGGAACAATGAGACAAGACTGGCTGAGAGTAGAGTACTGTTCTGTACTCTTTGATGCAACAAGTACATCAGTTGTGTTTTTGGTTCCGGTTGATCTACAGTAACTAATGCAGCCTAAACCCTCTGAAGATTTATATTATGGAAGAGTAGTGTATGCAAGATTAAAAAGATGCGTCTTTAGTCTAGATTTAAACTGACAGAGTGTGTCTGCCTCCCGGACAGTGCAGGGAAGACTATTCCAAAGTTTAGGCGCTAGATAGGAAAAGGATCTACCACCTGCACTTGATTTTGAAATTCTAGGTATTACCAACTGACAGGACGCCTGAGAGCGTAATGCACGTGAAGGACTGTAATACAAAAGGAGTTCATTCAAGTACTGAGGAGCTAAACCATGTAGGGCTTTATAGGTAATAAGCAAGATTTTAAAGTTAACGCGATGCTTTATAGGTAACCAGTGCAAGGTTGACAGAACCGGGCTAATATGTTCATACTTTTTTGTACGTGTAAGAGCTCGAGCTGCCGCGTTTTGGACCAATTGGAGTTTTTGTAATAAGCCTGCAGGGCAACCACTAACACCTAACAGTGCATTACAGTAGTCTAGTCTTGATGTCATGAATGCATGAATTAACTTCTCTGCATCTGACATTGACAGCATATGACGTAGTTTAGATATATTCTTAAGATGGAAAAACGCAATTTTAAAGGTGTTGGCGACGTGGCTCTCAAATGCCAGATTACTATCGAATAGAACGCCAAGATTCTTTGCTGACGACGAGGGTTTTATGGAACATCCGTCAATAGTTAAGCAGTATTCTCGGTTGTTACGTATAGCAGTTTTCGGTCCAATAAGTAACACTTCTGTTTTGTCCGAGTTCAGTAATAAAAAGTTTTTTATATCGACCATGCATTTCATTATTCGATGGAACTGCTGTGTTTCATGAGGCTTCGAGGAAATATAAAGTTGAGTATCATCCAGTGTTAATTTCGTTGACGAAAACTATGACGAAACGTATTCGTTAACGACACGTTTTCACTGACGAAAACGAGACGATAACTAAATAAAAATGAATGCATGATAACGAAAACTGTAATCCAAATATACTGACATTTTCGTCAACTAATAAAAACGAGACGAAAATATTGTCCCACCTGGCGGACATCAGTTTGCGCGCATGTGCTTATCTCAAATAAACTGTAGAGAGAAGTCTCTGGGAGAAGGGTAAGCACAGACATGTATTCTGTGTCTCCATGCGGTTTACAAAGCGTCTTATTTTCCTTCACGATTGCCGGTAAAATGCTGCAAACTTGAAGCGCGACTGCAGGCGAGTCACCACGAAACACATTACGAAGGCAAGCTCAAAGGTTTATATATGCCTATGTTAACTTAACACAAGCTGCTGCATAATGTGAAATGCAACATAAAGTCAGCAAAAAGAAACCAGCGTTGTCCTCTACTGATTATAGAAGTGATGAAGTGAGTCAAACTGTACATTCGAACCAAATATGTAACATGTTTGCATGACTAAAGAAATTTAATACAATTTATATAATATGTCTTTTTGAAAGCTATTTCACGTTCATTGCTGTATCAAGCAAAGACAGTGCAGCTCTTTCTTCAAAGAGGCATGCCATGAGCCAATAGCCTTTGAGTGTGAGCCCTGTCAGAGCGTTTCATTGGTTGAATGAACTGAATGAATACGCCCTACTTAAGAGTCAATTGAGTCAAATGGGATTGAATGAACTGGAACATGTCGTTCATGGAACATTTAATTACGCCAAGTAAATGATTTAAACCATTTAGATTTTAGTAGACTAAATATAATGTATATTTATTCGAATAAAATGTTTTTCTTATTTCGTTGACTAAAACTAGACTAAAACTAAAATGATGGGGTTGACTAAAATGTGATTAAAACTAAATTGCATTTTCGTCAAAAGACTATGACTAAAACTAAATCAAAATTTGCTGTCAAAATTAACACTGGTATCATCATCATAACAGTGAAAGCTAACTCTGTGTCGCTTTATTATATCTCCTAGAGGTAGCATGTATAATGCGAAGAGCAGAGACCCTAAGACTGAGCCCTGTGGTACACCGTACTGGACTTGCGATTTGCGTGACACCTCATTGTTTATTGCTACAAATTGAAAACGGTCGGATAAATAAGATTTAAACCATTTCAAAGCTATTCCTTTAATGCCGACGTAATTTTCGAGTCTATGTAATAGTGTGCTGTGGTCAATGGTGTCGAATACAGCACTAAGGTCTAGCAGCATTAATAACAAGATACAACCTTGGTCAGACGCCAATAGCAGATCATTTGTAACTCTGATCAAAGCAGTCTCTGTACTGTGACGTGCTCTAAATCCAGACTGGAATTCTTCATTGATGTCATTCCTTTGGAGGAAGGAGCATAATTGAGTTGAAACTACTTTTTCCAGAACTTTAGATATGAAAGGTAGATAGGCCTGTAGTTCCCTAGTTCTCTAAGGTCGAGTTGGGGTTTTTTGACAAGGGGCCTTATAACAGCCACCTTATATGCTTTAGGCACATGTCCTAATGTCAGACATGAGTTAATAATACTAAGAAGAGGATCTATAATTTCTGGGAGCATCTCTTTCAGTAGATTTGTAGGTATAGGGTCTAGCATGCATGTTGTTGATTTAGATGATCTAATGATTTTAGACAGCTCATCGTGATCTACGGTATAAAATAATTGCATTTTCTCCTTAAGGGCGCTGTAGTTAGTTTGTTCAGCGGGTTTCACTTCTGATTGCATTGTTATAATTTTTTCTCTAATATCTTGGATTTTATTTGTGAAGTAGTTCATAAATTCATCACTGTTATGCTGATATACAGGATCAGAAGTCACTGACAATTTATTTTTTGTTAATTTAGCCACTGTGTTAAATAAAAACCTAGGGTTGTGCTGGTTTTCTTCTATTAGTGATGAAAAGTAGGTGGATCTAGCAGTTTTTAGGGCTTTCCTGTATTTTCGCATACTATCCTTCCATGCTGTACGAAATACCTCTAATTTAGTTTTCTTAAAGAGAAAATTAAAACCATTTTTCGGGCCACTTTCTTTAGAGCCTGAGTGTGTTCATTATACCACAGTGTGGGACTGCCATTTTTAATCTTCTTTAAATGTAGAGGAACAACTGTGTCTAGCGTTTCCGAGAAGGTGGAATTAAAATTTTCAGTGGTAGTGTCAAGATCTTCAACATTATTTCTCATGCTAGCGATTTGAGACAATTCGGGCAGATTATCGAGAAATGCATCTTTGGTAGTTGAAGTTATTGTTCTACCATATTTGTAACAATGAGTTCCCTATCGATACTTGCTATGGGGAAAACTCCTACCAGCCGGCCTTCCAGCCGGTCTTCCAGTGACCGTCCATCACATGACAAGACTGACAGTTGGACATGCGGTAGCGGTCCATGATGTTGTCACAGTCATCCATCAGCTAGTACATCTGTCCTCCAAAGTTCTCCCTCTCATAGATCCTCATTCTGTAGGATCCCTTGTGCTGTATTTAACGAGAAGTCAGTTACGTTTAACAGGTCCTGATAACATGAAAATACATAAAGAAAACACACATTTTAAACTTACCATAGGGATCATATGACAGGATCTGATGTAATTGTTCATTCCAAACATAGACATGTAGTCAGCACATTCGCCCCTCCTAAAGAAATACTGGTTCCCTTTCTGTCGGTCTCTCGACGTTGTGTCGAACCGACAGATGGGGTTCGTCCCTGAGAACCAATTGCTTCCGACTACTTAGAAAAGGCCAATGAAACTTGGTGAATGAAATTTGCATGCCGGACTCCGCCCCCGGAAATCCGGGTATAAAAGGGAGACGGCGTGCTTCATTCATTCACCTATTTGTTCTTCGGAGCCTTCGCTTGTGAAGATCAACTCTCACTACTACTTAGCAACTCCAGATTGCCGGTTTTACGATGTGGTGCAGCGGACAGTCCCTTCCTGCGGCGACTTCCCCTGGGTGTCTCGGCGGTTCCAGAGGTGTTCGAGCTAGCAGACGGTGCCACACCGTCTGCATTCTAAAAGAGCAAATTTCTCCAGCGTGGCATGTCCCGCTGTTCTCGTGGGTGCAACACACTCATCGAGGAGGGGGACGGACACGAGGTCTGCTTCCAGTTCGCTGGGGCAGCCCTTGTGGATACGTCCTGCCCGCACTGCGGGCGGTTGACGATTCAGACGTTGCGTCACGGGTGGCTGTGTTCCCACGGGGCTCAGCCACCACCTCGTCTGCTTCCTGTTCCGTGATGGCAGGACTACGACCCTGCCGCCCGCTACGACGAGCAGCGAGGGTGATATGAGGATTACTGTGAGCGCTAATCCGTTAGCCACTGGCTCGCTCACCGTTTGCACCTCGTCGAGATCAGGAAGAAGCGGACGTCGAAATGTCAGCCATGCTTTCCCGGGCCGCCGGCGTTTGGTTGCAGTGCCCGCACTGCCTCTCCCAATGCTCGCGGCTGGATACATGGTACCTCGGGTTTGAGAGCGGCTCCATGCCATACTCGCCCCAGTGCCGTGTTTCCCCGGAAGTGCATAAGGAACACCCCCTTCGGCGCATGCACGTCAACTAGTTCCATCACCCTTTCTTCCCTCGATGGTGGGGCAGCTAGAGGATACGTCGATTCCCCCTGGGGCTCGGCCTAGACTCCCGTCCAAAGCACGTAGGCTTTTCGGCATCTAGGATGTCGAGAGCTCACTCTGCTGCGGGCCAAGCTGTCCCCTCTCTCCACGCTATGGCCATCCTGCAGGCCAAGGCGTTCAGAGAGCTCCACGAGGGTAAGACCGACCCAGCGCTTATGCAGCAACTCTGCGCCGTCACCGACCTCGCTCTATGGGTGACCGCACGGGCCCTGGGTCGGGCGATATCCACACATGTGGTCCAGGAGAGACACCTCTGGCCAAACCCTGCACAGATGGGTTGCGAGAAAGTCCGCTTTCTCGACGCACCCATCTTGCAAGGGGGGGCTGTTTGGTGATACTGCCGAGCCACAGTTCTCGACAGTAAAAGGAGCAGACAGAGGATATCAAGCATATCCTCCCCCGCCGCAACTCGGCCGCCCCCTGGCCATTGAGATCCCGTGCACCCTCTGCTTCCCAGCAGCCCTGGTCCTCTTCGACACTCCAGTTCCAGTGCCCCCACTCGGCGGCCCCCCGGGAGACGTCGAAGAGGAGACCACCACCCCATCAGCAGCCACGGCAGAAGCCGTAGCGGCCCTCATGGGAAGACCCGAGGGAGATTGAGAACACCTTTTGGGCCCGACCCCAGCCATTCCATTGCTGGTTGGTCGATCCGGGACGGTTCCTGCCCCGTCCCAACTACCCACTTCTAAAGGTTTTTCTCTCTCTCTCTGGGTGTTTATCACAGCCGCTCTCACCCTCTACACGACGGTGTTCGGCAACTCGACGTTGCGTCATGGCGAGGCGCAACATCGAATGTACATTGCAGCCCTCAGCACTCTCAAATCGATGGTGCGTGGAGCTCCATCGCCAGGCAGGCGAACCAGCAGAGCCAGTCTTCTTCCCGGGGGCCCGCCCCCGGTGAGAGACCCGCACTGGCAGCCATCGAAGCATCCCCCGGGGGGTCGATGAAGCAGATCGTACCGTTAGTCTCCCTGTCGCGGTCCCTTGGAGCTTGGCTCGAGCTTCCCACACCGTCACGGTGGCTGAGGAGAACGATGCGTCTCGGCTATGCGATCCAGTTCGCCAGAAACCCGCCCAAGTTCCGACCTCGGTCAGAGGCCAGGATACTCCCGTACTACGGGACGAGGTCGCCACCCTTCTGGCGAAGGGTGCGATCGAGTCCGTCCCCCTAGCCGAGATGTCCAAGGGGTTTTACAGCCCCTACTTCATTGCCCCAAAAAAGGCGGGGGGGGGGTGCGCCCCATCCTAGATCTGCGTACCCTTAACAGACACCTGCACAAGCTGCCGTTCAGGATGCTCACGCAGAAGCGCAGATGTCAGGACTGGTTCATGGCAATCGACCTAAAGGACGCTTACTTTCATGTCTCGATTCTCCCTCGTCATCGCCCGTTCCTACGGTTCGCTTTCGAGGGTCAGGCATATCAGTACAGAGTCCTCCCTTTCGGTCTGTCTCCACGAGTCTTTACGAAGATCGTGGAAGCCGCCCTCTCTCCCCTCAGGGAGAAGGGTGTGCGGGTACTCAACTATCTCGACGACTGGCGAGATCTGTTGTGTGCACACAGGGACCTGGTGCTCCGGCACCTAGATCGATTGGGGCTACAGGTCAACCGAGAGAAGAGCAAGCTCTCCCCTGTGCAGAGCATCCTCTATCTTGGTATGGAACTCAACTCTGTCACCATGACAGCGTGACTGTCCACAGCATGCGCCCAGTCGGTGTTGAACTGCCTGGATCATTTCAAGCAGTCAGCGGTTCCCCTGAAACTATTTCAGAGGGTCCTGGGACACATGGCATCCTCGGCGGCGGTGATACCCCTCGGGTTGATGCACATGAGACCACTCCAACACTGGCTTCAGAGTCGAGTTCCCTGGAGAGCTCCATGACCTTCTTGCGGACAGGGGTCCCCTTTGGGATGCCTCCCTGCAGGGTTGGGGTGAAGTGTGCAACGGGCACGCAGTGTCGGGGCTTTGGACGGCCCCTGCCTGCGTTGGCATATCAATTGCCTAGAGTTGTGGACAGTGCTACTCGCACTGAAGAGGCTGCAACCTCTCGTGCAGGGCAAGCATGTGCTGGGCCGGTCGGACAGCACTACGGCAGTAGCGTATATCAATCGTCAGGGTGGCGTTCGCTCACTGCAGTTAACACGACTCGCCCGACGCCTCCTCCGGTGGAGTCAGCAGGTGACCCTCTCCCTGCGTGCCACATATATCCCAGGCGACCTGAACCAGACAGCCGTTGCGCTCTCTCGTCAGTCGACGCCTCGCTGAGAGTGGCGACTCCACCCCTTCATTTGGGTGCAGTTCGGGCAGGCCCAGGTAGACCTGTTCGCTTCCCTCGAAACCACCCATTGCCCGCTTTGGTACTTTCTGACCGAGGGACCCCTCGGCACGGATGCCCTAGTGCACAGCTGGCCGCGGGACAAGCGGAAGTACGCCTTCCCCCCAGTGAGCCTCATTGCGCAGACCCTGTGCAAGGTCAGGGAAGAGGAGCAGCAAGTGTTACTCGTTGCGCCACACTGGCCCAACCGGACTTGGTTCTCGGAGCTAAAGCTCTTGACGACAGCTCCCCCCTGGCCGATTCCCCTGACGAAGAACCTGCTTTCCCAGGGGAAGGGCACGTTATGGCATCCCAGGCCAGACCTCTGGAACCTCCATGTCTGGCCTCTGGACGGGACGAGGAGATCCTGAGTGGTCTGCCCCCAGCGGTGGTAGAAACCATTTCTCAGGCAAGGGCACCAGCCACTAGGCGACTGTACGCCTACAAGTGGCGCCTCTTCTCGACCTGTTGTGCTTCTCGAGGAGAAGACCCACGGAGTTGTACGATCGGGTCCGTGCTGTCCTTCTTACAAGAGAGACTCAAGACTAACCTCTCCCCCTCCACACTGAAAGTGTATGTAGCCGCCATTGCCACTCATCACAACTCAGTTGCTGGGAAGTCTCTAGGGCAGCACGACCTGGTCATTAGGTTCCTAGGGGCGCTAGGAGGTGGAATCCACCTCGTCCGCGCTCCATACCCTCTTGGCACCTGGATGTATCCCTGTCAGGTCTCACCAGGCCCCCCTTCGAGCCCCTAGGGGATGCCGCTCTTCCTCATCTCACGATGAAGACGGTTCTCCTTATGGCGCTCGCCTTCATCAAGAGAGTATGGGATCTACAGGCATTCTCCGTGTCCCCTGACTGCCTAGAGTTTGGACCCAGGGATTCTCACGTTATCCTGAGACCTCGGCCCGGCTACGTGCCCAAGGCTCCCACCGCTCCTTTTCAGGACCAGTTGGTGAACTTACAGGCGTGGGGAAGAAGACCCAACCCTGTCCGTGTTGTGTCCAGTACGCGCGCTGCGCCTTTACTTATACCGCACGCAGAGCCACAGAGCTCTGAGCAGCTCTTTGTCTGTTTTGGAGTTCAGCAGGGAGGGCTGTCTCAAACAGAGATTGGCGAGGTGCCTCTCTGGCAGACATCTGCAGAGCTGCGGGTTGGGCTACACCCATCACCTTCGCGAGGTCCTACAGCCTCCGCGTAAAACCGGTATCGGGCAAGACTGGCGGCCGGTAGGGTGTACGCCTATGACAGTACCTTCCCCCTTTTTCCTAAGGGGGTCAGCGTACTAACTAGCCTCCCTTCTTCCCCCACTGGGTGAAGAACAGGCACTCCATCCATCACTAGCAAGCACCTCCTGTGGGCGGGCTGGGCAGAGCAGCCCTGCCCCTTAGGCCGGGTATCTCCGGAGTTATTCGCAACATAGCTCTAACCGGACCTAGTGCTACCAGACGTTGCAACTCCCCCAGTAGGGCGGTTCCGTCTGATGTATCCTCATGCTGGTTCCCACCTTGGTAACCCATGACCTCCCCATGTGGACCTCCACCTCGCGGTTTACTCTTCAGCCGCACTTTCTTCCCATGAGTTCTCCCCCATCGGTGAGACCATGTTGGTATCTCCACTAGACTCCTCCCTGCGGTAGGAAGTGGTCTCTGTAGCGCATCCCCCACTTGAGGAAGTAGCGCTTACCCAGTGGCCTTATGGTTCTGGGCGGTTTCTCGCTGTTAGAGAAACAAGGCCTCCGCCTGTGAGGCCGAAGGTAGGGGCCTTCCCACCTTTCAAGAAAGCTCTGGGACCCCCTACCTACCCATTGGTAGGTTACAATTTCGCGGTAGCGCTCACGGCTGACACGCCCAGGCCAGTCACCGTCACTTCGTTGAGATTGTGACAGGGCACAGTGTTATGGCGTTTTCCATTGGAACCCCATCTGTCGGTTCGACACAACGTCGAGAGACCGACAGAAAGGGAACGTCTCGGTTACGTTTGTAACCTCGGTTCCCTGATGGAGGGAACGAGATGTTGTGTCCTCCTTGCCACAACACGTGCTGTCCTCTGCAGCAGTCGTGAGAGGTCTCAGGCTCCTCAGAACAAAGGTGAATGAATGAAGCACGCCGTCTCCCTTTTATACCCGGATTTCCGGGGGCGGAGTCCGGCATGCAAATTTCATTCGAAAATTTCATTTTCATTGGCCTTTTCTAAGTAGTCGGAAGTGATTGGTTCTCAGGGACGAACCCCATCTGTCGGTTCGACACAACGTCTCGTCCCCTCCATCAGGGAACTGAGGTTACATACGTAACCGAGACGTTTCCCATGTAGTTAGGAAGGCCGTACATCATCCAGCATACTCTCTCCACTCTACAGGAGTGACAGCGGCTCAGGAAAGAGGACATGTCACCACAGTCACTCATGCATTCGTAAGAGCCTCTCCTCATAGAAAGTGACCTGTTTTTTTATTGAACAAAATTAACTGCCTAACCTCTTAATGTAGGCCAATTAGTGACCAGGTTCATGTTAGCTACATAGTCAATCTCGTGTTATTTACACCATTCTTGAATGAGTTATAGGTTGCAACACTTACTCTGCCCATGATTACAGTTGTGTTAGTCGCACTTCAGGATCGAGCGGATGCCACTGCTACACTCACTCGCTCTGACCCGCTCACTTTTAAACCAAAGAATATGTGCCCAGCATTGTGGGCAAGCCCCTGGCCCAGCAAAAACACATTCATCCATGTGAATCTATGGGGATATTTGTCAGCATAAATGGTACAGCTGGGAATGTGCCATACAGTAGCCTTTTTAAAGAATATTGCACAAAGAGAAAATGTACGATAAATGCAAATTACTTAGTATTAAGAATGATTTCACAGTAAACTAATTTACTAACAATGTGAGTAATCATTCAACATCTTTTAATAGTTAGAATATACAGGCAAAACAAAGATGATTCAATAAATCTGTGCATCTATGCTAGATGTTATATTGTGTAGGTCCTACATAGAGTTATACAATATAAAAAGAAAAAGGAAGGATCATCTTATGGCATGATTCTGTCAAACTGATTTGCGGAACTGCACCACAAGCACACAATACATCATCGCATTATCCCTGCATAGCTGTTGATTCACTATAAGTTAGCATTGTTTACCGATTGCCAACAAGACATAGTCATTTGACTTAGGTTCACTTACCGCATGCGGTATGTCCGACATCTTTTAGCGCTGGGAGCGCTCCATCTATCAGTTTCACACAATCTCCAAATTCAGCCTTATATCCACCGTTTATATAACACTCCTCACCGAAAAGAACCCAGTGAACAAACAAAGACAGCTGAACTTCTGCGAAGCACATTGATGGGGGTGCTCTTTCTCCCGCTCTCACTGGTTGACGTGTGCACTTTCTCCCGCTCTCACTGGTTGACGTGTGCACATGCTCTTTCAATCACTCTCGCTGGTTGACGCGTTTCAGGAATCTGAATTGCAGAATGTTCCAAATTATACATTAGTCACTTTGCACCATATACTCATATTTTATTTTATACTCACTTTAAAGTCTTACCTATTTCTATTATTATGTCTATTATTATTTATTTTCTAATGCCAGCTCCTAAATTGGCTGTATACAAAGACAATAAAGGCTTTTAATTAAACATTACTTTAAAGTCAAGCACAGATGCCATTGTGTGGTGTATTCTTGCATACCCTACAGTAACATCTTTGCTTATAGGGCATATATCTTTGCTTAAAGGGCAACTACAAATAAGCTTCTTATCTCATACAGTTGGTCCAGAATTACAGAGTATAAAATAACCAGGCATCAGCCATGGCCTGTAGTTTGTTGGAAAAGCGAATAGTCATCAGAAGTCTGCAGTAGTGCGTAAGTCTGCTATTTACCCTGTTACCTTGTTTTAACTGTTGAACTGACCTGTTGCCTGTTGTTAGTTAAGATTATTTGAGCATGTTTATTTAATTACTCGTTGACTGAGTGCTAAGGTGTTTATCTTCCGTTGGGTACTGTGTTACTGAAGTCACATTAAGTTGCCATTAGCCTCTCGTTATAGCTAGACATTAGAGTTTTGTACTTAAAAGCACGGAGCTAGTTGATCGCTGTTTGATCCGTGGCCCATTCAAGTCGTTCAGGCTTTGTTTTGCTAATCGAGAAGGCGTGTTCCAACTGTATTCTGTTTGTGCTAATCTCAACACCTACTTAAGCGGTGCCTCTGCGCTGGCGCGGTAAGCGTCAACCCTCGTGTTCAGCCCTCCTCATGTGAAGACCGACGAGATTAAAGACCAACGACTCTACCTGCGCGATTCCACCGAGCAAAGACACCGACAAGGCACATCAGTATATTTAACGTTCCTTTGTTTTTTATTTAATTTTATACTAACATCATGTGTTTCAAGTTTATTCCTGTACTCCACCGCAGACAGTGTTCTCACCAAAGACGCAAGGCATGACACGCTCACTCTCACGGGCGTCCCATTCACACCTCCCCTTCTACACCTCTGTCTCTCTCTATGGGTCTCTGGAACTGCCAGTCAGCTGTGAACAAGACTGGCTTCATCCATGCGTTTGCCAGCTAGTCTGACATTCACATTCTAGTTCTTACTGAGACATGGATTCATCCTGAAGACCCGCTGCTCTCTCCACAAACTACTCCTTCTCTCACTCTCCCCACCAAACTGGAATTGGAGGAGGCACAGATTTGCTTATCAACAGTAATTGGAAATATTCCACACTTTCTTCCCTATGCAACAACTATTCATTTGAATACCACGCTGTTAAAATTCTCCCACTCAGCTCAGCGTTGTTGTAGTTTATCGCCCCCCAGGTCCTCTTCACAACTTCATTGAAGAGCTGCTCTCATCATTCCCGGAGGATGGCGGCCCTCTCGTAGTCTTTGGGGACTTCAACATCCACCTGGAGAAACCCTATGCTTCTGATTTTCACACCCTCACTGCCTCGTTTGACCTCACGTGCCTCGCCACAGCCGGTACTCACAGATCAGGAAACCAGCTTGATCTCATCTACACCCGTAACCAGAGGTGGGACCAAGTCATTGCTTTGCAAGTCAGAAGTGAGTCTCAAGTCTTTGCATGCAAGTCTCGAGTCAAGTCCCGAGTCCAAGTCGAGTCTAAATCCTCCTCAAGTTTAAACTTCAAGTCTTTAACAAGTCATTAGTTCCCTTTGCCCAAATCAATTTCACCGTATTAAATAATATAGTAGATTTATATTAATTTATGTCAGAAAGGCTTCACTGTGTTTTATATGAGATAACTAAGGGCACTGTGGTTGAAATTGACTTCACACACCTGACTGAAGATAAGCTTATAGATAATAGCTGTATTCTAACCACCAGCTATTCTAACCATTCTAATTTTGGGTCTGACCTCTATAACTGTAAAATTACTGTACTGTATGTAGTTTATATTATAAGATACTGTAGAAAATTGAATTTAGGTATTAATTAAGTTATAAAATTGTTGTTCATTTGTCTTGAATAGTATATTCAAGGTTTCCAGTAGGAATACAATTTTTTTATCACAAACACAATGCAATTTTCATTAAACGATACATTGTATAAATTAAATTATTTATTGTTATAAATTAAATATTTACTTTCCAATAAAATTTAAGTATACAACATAAATCATAAAATGTTATTGAACAACATGAAGGTGAATAAATAATGTCAGGATTTTTATTTTGGGATAAATTATCATGTTAAATAATGCATTGACTCTACAACATATTTGAACATCATTTTTGTAAGACTATAGAAACTAAGAAAATATTTGCTGGCATACTAGTGACTGGGCAATGTGTTTTAGTTGTAAGAAATGGTTCACTCTTTTCTTCATTATCTCTTACCTTTCTCTAACTCTGTGTCCTTCAGTCTGTCTAACACTTGCACCAGTTTGTTCTCACTGCCCTCCAAAATAAAAGCAAAGGTTATAAATCAATCTATAAAAAAAAATACAAACATATCTTTAAATGTCGTTTGGGCTCCACCTGATTTATGTGTGTGGTATACACAATTTCAAAATTGTTACACTGTTACATTCTATGTTAGCTCTTATTTGTGTTAGCTAGTTACAGGCAAAACTATAGAGCTTGTATTCGAGAAATGTGTTACGACTGTTAACGAAAAATGTAATGCTGTATGTGATTGCACAGAATGAGCAAGCGATCATAAATTGTAAGCATTATAGCAACCGTTAGCTAGTTTGAGAGTGCAATTCTCTTAGATATTGTTTAGGCCTATGTGGAATGCATTTAGGCAGGCTAGCAAACAAGTTGAAATCATCACAAGAATACCTTCTATGAGCTTCTAAACGACATTTTTCATAAAACAGATTTTGAGTTTGCCGCCTCCCGCTCCGTCAGACGTTCCTCCATTCATGAAACGACTGACTTGACCACCTCATGCTTACGAAGGGCTACCACGCATGCGCAGAAATTCGGATTTTCTGATATTTATGTTTAAACATGTGTACATCTATTTTGCGTTTTATCATTTGATGCCGGGTTATTAGGGCTATGCGCTTCAATGCAGTTCAAGTCGGGCGGATTTACAACATGCAAACTCACCCATTTCTCCCAACATGAAATGAATGGCTTGGACAGGAGCGTGAGACCAGGGAAAATAGTGAGCTTCATTATTTCTTACACAATTGGATGCATTTGAGATGAATAAAATGTCTTAAATTTCAGGTTGAAAGGTTTATAATTGCTGCCTACAAAGAAGTTAAAGTATTTGAAATACATTATTAACAGTTTACTAGCACTTGTGTCTAATTTATGGACTTATTGTCCGAAATATGAAATAAACATTATGTTGTTTAAAACACTGAACAGATTTGATAAATGACAAGCGCCCGCGTCACAATGGGCGAGGCTTTCTCTGGCACAGTGCCAAACACAGCGCGCAGCTCTTGTCTCTTACCTGTGTGACTCGCTCCAGAGAACAGCCGACCGTGATCACAACTTCGATGTTTGGTTTTAAAATATATAAAGACTTGCCGAGTCATAGTGTTCAAGTCTAAGTCAAGTCACGAGTCATTGGTTTCCAAGTCAAAGTCAAGTCGAAGTCTTTTCTGATTTTGTCGAGTCGAGTCGCAAGTCATCAAATTTGTGACTCGAGTCCGAGTCGAGTTCAAGTCATGAGACTCGAGTCCACAACTCTGCCCATAACTGCACCACAGATAACATTCAAGTCACACCTCTTCACATTTCTGACCACTTCTTCATCACTTTCAACATGCTCCTTCCTACATGCACTACACCTACACCACCACCTGTTTATTTTAGACGGAACCTTCGCTCTCTCTCCCCTAGCACCCTCTCTGCTAAAGTGACATCCTCTCTTCCCTCCAACTTTGCAACTCTAGATGCTGACACTGCCACCGACACCTTATGTTCAACACTTACATCCTGTCTAGATAACCTTTGTCCTTTGTCCTTTGTCCTCCAGACCAGCTCATGCCACCTCCTCCTGCCCTTGGCTGTCTGACATCCTCTGTGAACAACGGAGTATTCTCAGGGCTGCTGAAAGGAAATGGCGCAAGACTAAGAATCCTGCTGACCTAAGGGACTACCAGTCACTACTCTCCTCTTTCTCTGCTAGTGTTACCACAGCTGAAACGTCTTTCTATACCACCAAGGTGAGCAATGCACCTAACACTCGGCAGCTTTTCAAGTCATTTAACTCTCTTCTTTGCCATTCCCCATCACCCACTACTGGATGACAAACAGTCTGGCTTCAAAACAAACCACTCCACTGAGACTGCACTGCTATCGGTCACAGAAGCACTGCGGCTAGCCAAGGTGGAATCTAAATCCTCGGTCCTGATTCTGCTAGACCTTTCTGCAGCGTTTGACACTGTCAATCACCAGATACTGCTAGCAACCATGTCATCTCTAGGAATCTCAGGCACTACTCTCCACTGGTTCAAATCCTACCTCTCCGGCAGATCCTTCAGGGTCTCATGGAGGGGCTCGCTATCCACTGCTCACCACATGATCACTGGGGTCCCTCAGGGATCGGTGCTTGGACCACTGCTTTTTTCCATCTACACGACATCCTTGGGACCCATCATACGGGCACACGGCTTCTTATATCACTGTTATGCTGACGACACCCAGATCTACATGTACATCTCGTTTCACCAAGACGATACCACTGTAGCAGATTGCATTACAGCCTGCCTTGAAGACATCTCAGCTTGGATGAAAGAGCATCACCTCCAGCTGAACCCTGCCAAGACAGTGTTTCCGGCACACCCCACGATTAAACACAATCTCACCATCCAACTTGGCAATACCACAATCACTCCTTCCAAAACAGCCAGGAACCTCAGAGTCATATTCGATGAACAGCTGTCCTTCAATGATCACATTGCAAAGACAACGCGGTCATGCCGATATGCCTTATTCAACATTAGAAAGGTTAGACAATATCTCACTGAGCATGCGGCACAACTCCTTCTATAGTCACTGGTAATCTCAAGGTTGGACTACTGCAATGCTTTCCTTGCTGGTCTTCCTGCAAAGGCTATCAAACCACTCCAGCTGAGAACGCAGCCGCACGCCTCATCTTCCAACAGCCCAAAAGGGCGCATGTGACACCCCTTTTCATCTCTCTCCACTGGCTACCGGTTGAAGCCTGTATCAGATTCAAGTCTCTAATGCTTGCCTACAGGACTATCACTGGATCTGCACCGGCATACTTTCACACCCTCCTACACTCCTAAACCCCATCAAGAAGCCTGAGTTCAGCAAACCAGCGGTGTCTTGTATTGCCTTCTCAAAAGGGCAGCAAATCGCTTTCCCACTCATTCTGCTTCACAACTCCTTCCTGGTGGAACATTCTTCCTAACTCAGTCCGGTCAACCACATCTCTCACAACATTCAAAAAACTACTTAAAACCCATCTCTTCTGCGAATACTTGACAGACAAATGAAAAACCTCTCAACAGGTAGTGGTCTAGCTTTTGTTGAAACTAGTAACTTTGTATTTGCACCTATTGTATTCTTGCTCCTGTATGACATATTGCTTATTACTCCCTGAACTCTCTGTAAATCGCTTTGGATAAAAGCGTCTGATAAATGACTAAATGTAATTTATGAGTTCAGCCTGCAATCACTAGCAAGAATTTACAAAAATTTCCCTGGAATGGAATCCAAGAAGGTTCATGTGGCAAGGGGGGTGTGATTTAGCGAGGTCTGCAGCGGGAGAGAAGGCTGAGAGAAGAGCGGTGAGTAAATGGGGTGCGAAGTGCAAATGATGAACAGTTGTCCTCTATTCCAGTAATTGGTGTGGGGACGCATATAAACAGCTTGGAGACAGAAGCCGGGTGTGTGAGAGCCAGCAGAGACTACTGCGGAGACAGAGAGAGAGAGAGAGAGAGAGAGAGAGAGAGAGAGAGAGAGAGAGAGGAGTGCTTCACGAGAGGATCGTCAGCTCCGGTGGAAAACTGAGACTGGGAACAGAGGCGCGCAGCGTCAGCATTGAACTTTCATTTGTGTGTGAATAAACGATACTTCTCTCTGCAGTAGTCAACCTGACCCCGATCTCTTCCTTCTCACCCTACACGAACTTTGTTACAGTGGTGCCGAAACCCGGGAGAAGGAAGTAGGAAGCCGTGGCCAGATGCAGACTCTGCCGGCAACGCCATTTGCGGACGTCATCTCGTCCCTCGCGGTCCTCCACCGTGAGCAACACCAGGCGCTTCTGCAGCTTAGGGCAGACCAGGAGGCCCGCTTCCAGGCTATCCTCCAGGCCCAGAAAGAGGACCGCGAGGTGTTCCGGAGCTGGGTGGACCGGGAGGTTCAGGCTGGGGGCCGTACGGAGGCGGCATCAGGTTCCCACCTGTGGCTGACAAAGATGGGACCCCAGGATGAGCCGGAGGCGTTCCTCTGCCTTTTTGAGAAGGCTGCTGAGACCAGCGGCTGGCCGAGGGACAGGTGGGCAATCCGGCTCCTCCCCCTCTTGTCCGGAGAGTCACAGGTGGCGGCACAACATCTGCCCCCAGAGAGCCTCCTGGTTTACGATGAGCTGAGGAGGGCCATTCTACAGCGGGTTGGCCGGAGCCCAGAGGAGCATCGCCAGCGTTTCCGGACGCTGGGCTTGGCAGAAACTGGCTGACCCTTCGCCCTCGCTCAACAGCTCCGGGACTCATGCCGCAGATGGCTGAGGGCCGAGGAAGGTGACGTGGAGAAGATCGTCGACCGGGTGGTGCTGGAGCAGTTTGCCACCCGTCTTCCCCAGCAGACAGCTGCGTGGGTCCAGTGCCACCGGCCGTCGTCGCTGGATTCGGCCATCCAGCTGGCGGAGGACCATTTGGTCACGTGCCCCGGGGTCGGGGAGGCAATTCAATCGGCCTCGCTCTCACACACCCCCACACCTCCTCCAAGTCGACCAGTGCCGGCTCCTCGAACCCGGCCACCGGGTCCACCGCGGTTCCCGCCTCGGGGGCGAGGTGGGACTGTTCCTCGGCCCGATGATGGATCCAGCGGGATGCAGGGACGCTCAGGTGGATCGGCGCTGGAGGAACACCACCCCATGTCTCCGCCCTCCCCACGCCAAGCACCGCCCCCATTTTCTGCCGCCTGGGCGGCGGTTAGGCCTGGGCCGGCCTGTTGGCACTGCGGGGACCCGGACCATTTCCTCGACCGATGTCCCATGATGGATGTGGGGTTAATGGTCCGGGTCCCGGATGCACCTCAGGCTGCCCCCAGTCAGGCTGGCGGGTACCAGATACCAGTGAGTATTGGGGGGTACCTATCGGGCTCTGGTGGATTCCGGTTGTAACCAGACCTCGATCCACCAAAACCTGATTCAATCCGTGGCATGGGATAAAGGCCGCGCGGTTAAGGTACGGTCTGTGCACGGGGACGTGGTTCAATACCCCCTCATGTCGCTGCCAATAAAATTTAAGGGGAAAAAGCATAGAGTTGAGGTGGCCGTTAATCCGCACCTCCGACATCCGTTAATTCTAGGGACGAATTGGCCAGCTTTTCCAGAATTATTAAGGGTTTTATGCACGGATGTTGCTTGGGGAAAGAGAAACCGGGGAAGGCGAGGGCTCGTGCAGGCGGGCAGTGCGGAACCCGGCTCGCAGGGGTCTGACTCCGGGGAAAGAGAAAGCGGGATCGAGAGGCTGATCCTCTCGGACCGCAATGACTTTCCCCTGGAGCAGGCCCAGGACGAGACCTTAAAATGGGCTTTTGAGCATGTCTCGTCCATTGACGGGCAGCCGGTGCAGCCTGCCCAACCCCTCGCCTACCCCTATTTTGCACTTCGGAACAATCGGTTATATCGAGTGACCCAAGACACTCAGACCAAGGAGGATATAACCCAATTATTAGTTCCAAAGAGCCGCCGGGAAATGCTTTTTCAGGCGGCTCATTGTAATCCAATGGCAGGACATCTGGGGCAAACTAACACATTAAATCGTCTCATGGCCCGGTTTTTTTGGCCAGGCATTCACGACAACGTGCGCAGGTGGTGCGTGTCTTGCCGTGAATGTCAGTTGGTGAATCCACCGGCCACTCCAAAAGCGCCATTGCGCCCTCTTCCGTTAATGCAGGTCCCCTTCGAACGAATTGGGATGGACCTCATCGGGCCATTAGAACGATCTGCATGGGGACATCGGTTTGCTTTAGTCATAGTGGACTATGCAACCCGATATCCCGAGGCAGTAGCCTTGCGCAACATTTCGGCAAAGTGTGTTGCGGAGGCTCTGTTTCGTATCATCTCCCGGGTGGGGATGCCCCGCGAGGTCCTCACGGATCAAGGCACGGCGTTCATGTCATGCACACTGCGCGAACTATACGAATTATTGGGCATTAAATCGATCCGTACCAGCATCTTTCACCCACAAACAGACGGCCTGGTGGAGCGGTTTAATCGCACATTAAAAACCACGATTCGTAAGTTCGTACACGAGGACGCCAAAAATTGGGATAAGTGGTTGGAACCCCTATTGTTCGTGGTACGGGAGGTCCCGCAAGCCTCCACAGGGTTTTCCCCATTTGAACTTCTTTACGGGCGGCAACCTCGAGGGGTGCTGGACGTATTGAAGGAAACCTGGGAGGACGGACCATCCACGAGCAAAAGTGAAATTCAATATGTCCTGGACCTGAGAACAAAACTCCATACACTGGGGCGGCTATCTATGGAGAATTTGTTACAGGCCCAGGACAAGCAGAGCCGCTTGTATAATAGGGGAACCAACTTGCGAAAATTCACTCCGGGAGAGAAGGTACTTGTATTACTCCCTACTTCCAGTTCAAAATTACTTGCAAAGTGGCAAGGACCCTTTGAGGTTACACGGCTGGTAGGGGATCTCGATTATGAGGTCGTACGAACAGACAGACGGGGAGCACGGCAAATTTACCACCTCAACCTCCTAAAAAAATGGAGTGAGGAGGAGTCCGTGATGCTGGCGATGGTGGTAACTGGAGAGGATGATCTCGGGCCGGAGGCGAATGTTAAACATCAATCTCTCGCCCTGGCCCCGGGGGGAGATCACCTCTCACCCTCGCAGCTCACTGATGTGGCCCGCCTGCAGGCGGAATTTGCGGATGTGTTCTCCCCCCTGCCTGGTCGCACGAACCTTATTCAGCACCACATTGAGACCGAGCCCGGGGTAGTGTTACGAAGTAGACCCTACCGGTTACCTGAACACAAAAAAAAGGTAGTTCAGGCAGAATTGGACACGATGTTGAAGTTGGGAGTAATAGAAGAGTCTAACAGTGACTGGGCGAGCCCGATAGTTTTAGTCCCTAAAACGGACGGCTCGATACGGTTCTGTGTAGACTATCGCAAGGTGAATGCCGTGTCGAAATTTGACGCGTATCCCATGCCGAGGATTGACGAGTTGCTAGATCGGCTAGGCACCGCTAGTTTTTTTTCGACACTGGATTTGACGAAGGGATATTGGCAGATCCCCCTTTCTCCAGTGTCTAAAGAGAAAACAGCCTTCGCCACGCCGTTCGGATTGCACCAATTTGTCACCCTTCCGTTCGACTTGTTCGGAGCTCCGGCCACCTTCCAGCGCCTTATGGACCGCATCCTCCGGCCACATGCGACATATGCAGCTGCCTATCTCGGTGATATTATTATCTACAGCAACAACTGGCAGCGGCATATGGAGCATCTGAGGGCGGTCCTGGGGACGCTGAGGGAGACCAGGCTCACGGCCAACCCGAAGAAGTGTGCGGTTGGGCGGGTGGAGGTCAGGTATCTGGGCTTCCACTTGGGTCATGGGCAGGTGCATCCCCAAATTAACAAGACGGCAGCCGTTGCAACCTGCCCGAGGCCTAAGAACAAAAAGGAGGTGAGACATTTTCTGGGGCTGGCGGGATATTACAGGAGGTTTGTGCCCAATTATTCGGAGCTTGCCAGCCCGCTGACTGATCTCACTAAAAAGGAGGCACCAGATCCGGTCCAGTGGACGGAGCAGTGCCAGCAGGCTTTTACCCAAGTTAAGGCTGCCCTGTGCGGCGGGCCGCTCCTACACTCGCCTAATTTTTCTCTTCCCTTTTTTCTGCAGACCGACACGTCAGACAGAGGGCTGGGGGCTGTCCTGTCCCAGGAGATGGGGGGAGAGGAACGGCCGGTGCTGTATATTAGCCGCAAGCTCTCAAAGAGGGAGGCGAAGTACAGCACCATCGAGAAAGAGTGTCTGGCGATCCGGTGGGCCTTTCTCACCCTCCGGTATTATCTCCTGGGGCGGGATTTCACCCTCTGGTCGGATCACGCTCCCCTCCAATGGCTCCACCGCATGAAAGATACCAACTCGCGGATCACCCGTTGGTATCTGGCTTTACAACCGTTCAAATTCAAGGTGATCCACAGGCCGGGGGCACAGATGGCTGTGGCCGATTTCCTCTCCAGGCGAAGGGGGAGGGGGGAGGCTGCAGGCCGGAGGGCTCCCCGGCCTGAGTCGGGCGGTGGGGGTATGTGGCAAGGGGGGTGTGATTTAGCGAGGTCTGCAGCGGGAGAGAAGGCTGAGAGAAGAGCGGTGAGTAAATGGGGTGCGAAGTGCAAATGATGAACAGCTGTCCTCTATTCCAGTAATTGGTGTGGGGATGCATATAAACAGCTCGGAGACAGAAGCCGGGTGTGTGAGAGCCAGCAGAGACTACTGCGGAGACAGAGAGAGAGAGGAGTGCTTCACGAGAGGATCGTCAGCTCCAGTGGAAAACTGAGACTGGGAACAGAGGCGCGCAGCGTCAGCATTGAACTTTCATTTGTGTGTGAATAAACGATACTTCGCTCTGCAGTAGTCAACCTGACCCCGATCTCTTCCTTCTCACCCTACACGAACTTTGTTACAGTTCATTTTAATAATGTGTGAAAGCGTAAAAGCATGACTGTGTAAAAATATATATATTTTTTTTATATCGAACAAAATAACAAAGTAACAAAAACAAAATACATAAAACATTAAATCACAGGAATCTGCAACAAAATTGAAGTCCGAAACGGAGCAGGATGAAGCAAAAGCTTGTTAATTTCCTGCCCCATTTTACACATCCACATAGTTCCAATACCTTGAACCTATACAAAAATTCTCAAAAAAATGAAAACAACAAAACAAAACAACAACAAATGTATCGCAATGCAACATCGCCTACATTCTTATCAGACAAAATAACATCAACATTTCACATTCACCTCTATATTTTTTATATATCTTTCAAATAAATACTTTTTATACAACTTTTTAAACCTTTCATTGTTTGAGCACTGTTTTAACACCTTCTCCAAACCATTCCACAACCTTACTCCACAAATGGAAATACACTTACTTTTTAAAGTTGTTCTTATTTTAAGGTTTTTTTTAAGATTAATCCTTCTCTCAAGTTATACCCACCCTGCCTTTCCTTAAACATTTTTTGTAAATATTCCAGAAGCAGATTATGTCTTGCTTTAAACATAATTTGCGCCGTCTTAAATTTCACCAAATCCATGAACTTCAATATATGTGACTTCAAAAATAATAAATTTGTATGATCCAAATATCCTGCATTATTAACAATTCTAATTGCTCTTTTACAATATCCATATTGCTTGCAACTTAGTTTTATACGCATTCCCCCAAATTTCTACACAGTAACTGAGATACGTAACATGAGTGTATTATACAAGACATACATTGACTTATTATTCAATAATGTCTTGACCTATTTAATATTGCTATAATCTTTGGCAAGTTTGCTTTAACATGTTTTCTTTGAGGTTTTCAGCAAATTTTGTGGTCTAAGATCACACCCAAAAATGTATATTCATATACTCTTTCAATACTTATGTTATTCATTTTCAATTCTACTTTTGAACTTGTTTTAGGAATTCCAAATAACATGATCTTTGTTTTACTTATATTTAACCACAATTTATTTACATCAAACCATTTCTTTAATTTATTCAATTCCGTTGTGACCTAAAGTCTCTTGTACATCATCCAACACAAAAATGTTTGTATCATCAGCAAATAAAATAAATGTTAATATAATATTTGATTGTCACGCTTCTCGTGGAGGAAGAACCCAATTGCAGGCAGGCGGGAGTGAAGGGGTTAACAGGATACTTTATTTAACAAAAAGACACGCAAAACATCAAAACCAAAAAACCCACGAGGTGGTATAACAAAACAAACAGGATACTAAACAGGACGTAGACTGACTCACAATAAACTAAGCAAAAACATTACTAGACAAACTAAATTAACACTTACTAAACATGACGAGACAATCCAAATGGGAGCACGGGCAAGGGGAAGACAGAAACATCCAACGACGAACGCCACGAAAGACACCATGTACAATGCACGAGCAACAAGACAATTAAACATGAGGGTATATAAAGGCAAGACAAACGAGGGAAACGAGCTAGGGCAGGTGGCAAACATTAGACACGGAAGGAAAGCAATACATGAAACTAGAGGGGCGGGGCCAATGACAAGACACTGGAGAGAACGCATATTATTGTCAAAAGGACAATAATATGTTTCTCTCCACACATAACCAAAGGCTTTGTCATGACTCTGCCACAGGACCAAGAAAAACATGACTAAGTGAGGCAGAGCCATGACATTTGATACTCTACACATGTCATTAATATAAATTATAAACAATTTTGGACCTAAGACTGATCCCTGCAGAACACCACGTTATATTCATATATGAAGATTTAAGTTCACCAATCTGTACAAATTGCTGCCTCTCTTTTAGATAACTACTCACCCAGTCCAAACCCACCCCTCTAATACCATACCTCAGTTTATACAAAAAATATCATGATTTATAGTGTCGAAAGCTTTCTTTAAGTCTATAAAAATTCCCACTACATGTTTCTTCAAATCTACACCATTTCTAATTTCTTCAATAAGTTCCATCAATGCCTGAGATGTTAATCTATTAGTACAAAAACCATATTGACTGTCATCTAAAAGATTGTTTCTTTCAATGAAATTGTCCAGTCTTTCTGTAAATAATTTTAGGATTTTGGAAAACTGGGGAAGTATAGAAACAGGTCTATAGTTTGTGAATTGATGTTTATCCCCATCTTTGTATAATGGAATAACTTTTGCCATCTTCATTTTATTTGGGGAATTTACCCAATTGAAAAGACCTATTAAATATATGAATTAAAGGCTCTACAATTTCTTCAATAACATTCTTTATTATGATCATATCAATATTATTCCAGTCCAAGGATGCTTTACTTTTACACTTTCTTACTGTATCTGTTATCTCTTGTCTATCCACTGCTCTAAGGAAAATAGAGTTCAGATTTCTGTTACCCAACTCACATCTTCTATCATTCTCTGAGTGATCTATTTTTTACCAAATCTGGACCCACGTTTACAATCAATTTGTTGAAACCATTTACCACCTCTTCCTTACTATCTACTTTATTTCCATTTTCAATAAACCATTCTGGGTAAGTTACTATTTTATTTTCTGTTCGCCTTTCTGATAATACCATTTAGAATATTCCATAAACCTTTCATATTATTTTTATTGTTATTTAACATTTTGTCGTAGTATTCCTTCTTACATGATCTCATTATGTTAATTAATTTATTCTTATACTTTTTATATCTACTTTCTGCTCCAGAGGTTCGATATTTAATAAATTGTTTATAAAGTGTATTCTTCTTTTTGCAATTGATGAAATAAAAAAAGAGTAAATAACAAAAAAGTAGAAGATGTAAAGTGATGAACAAGTGAAAGAAAGAAATGTCATGTGCAGAAATGTATTCTGTTTACACTAAATTGCTTTTGAACTATTTATTTTCTTACAAACATAACATTTTAGAGTTCTCAGGCGATGTTGCTGTATGAGGCTGGAAAGTCGTGAACTTTAAATTGAAGTTCATCACCAGTTACAGTCAAAATAAAAAGAATGGTATCAGAGCCTGTTTAATGTAAAATGACATAATCAGCTGCATACACGCTGCATACATTTTTATCCAATAAAACAAAATCATGGACTAGAGGTAAATGAATACTGACAAATGTACAGATGTTATGCATATTTCACATCTCAATGCATGCCTTGTTACCTAAATGCACACATGCACATATGTTAATGATTTCTTTCAACAAATGAAGTGTATTTTCTTTTAACAGGACTCCATAATGCGTCTGATTGAAGTAATTTTCAGTGGCCCTACACCCATATCCCCAAAGCTATTGTACTCCCCTGGCCTGAGGTATATCATTCTGCCTTCAAAATGAGGCAGTTCATACATAAGCCATTGCCCGTGTGTGACATTGCAGGACTGGCAGCCGGACATGCTGAAGCGTTCCTGGATAGATTTACAGTCATCCATCAGCTCGTACTTCTGTCCAACAAAATTCTCCTTTTCAAATATTCTCAGTCGGAATGTTCCTTTATGCTGAAAGGCAAATTAAAAATCATATTAACATGTTTCTTATTGCACCATCATTTTCAACAGAATGAAAAATATCAGCGTCTCGAATTACCATTGGGATCATTTTGCAGGAACTGACGCAGTCACTTATGTCAGTACTCATGATCTGCTTGTTATCGGGATACTCTCCTCTTCTTACCAGCATTTGGTGACCCATGAAGTTTGAGTGCTCGTAAACCATAAAACATCCGCTTTCCACCCTACAGGAGCAACAGCGGCTCAGATATGAGGTCACCTCAGGGCAGTCACCACTGATCTCATGGCTACGACCCTGGAAGTTTCTGTCCTCATAGAATATTATCTGAAAAGTAGCAAAAAAAGAAAATGTTGTGTTCACAATATAACATGTTTCACTGTTTTATATTTGCTGTGAGATCTAGTTAAAGTAACATCTGTTAATCGGTTCAAAATAAAAATGTTCTTTCACTTATCCATTTAGGACTAGCATCTATGTTCTTGAGAATGCAGTAGATATCTCTTACTTTTCCCATGATTTAGCTTTTTTCTATAGTGCCAGTGTTTTACAAGCATACAACATCAGCATGTGTTGCTTTTATACTGCACTTGATTGCTAAAAAAATCTATGGGCCATTGTTTGAAGCTCTTACTCAGCGATCCTGTTTTTTCTGAACCAGTTTACAGGTGATTACCAGAACTGTTTGCACCTGGATGTCTGCCAGATGTGACTTTTCTCGGTCATAGGTCATTATGTGGACAGATCCATCGCTATCTTGAGTAAATTGTTCATCACTATATAAAACTAAAACATAGAGATATGTTTATTTTCAGGATAACAAGTATAGTCAACAAAGGATTTATCTGATTCTCTGAGTTTATGTTGAGGGTTTATTATGGTCAAACTCTTTCAGGTCATTTGAGACAGTAAACGTAACAGTAGAAATGTCAGAGAGAATGGCACGGGGTCTTCAAGTTTGTGTTAAATTATATTGTAACAAGCTGATTTATATTGTAAACAAAATGAGTAACAAAAAAACATATATTTAAGATAACTGGCATCTGTATAATCTATTTTTATTAGACTACCGAGTAGAGAAACAGTTCACAATAGGTTTATTGAAGTAGCCACTTGAATGGATTCAGGTTTCTAGATTTTTTTGTTTTATGCTGTTCTGGATATGAAAGGTTGATCAGTTGAGTCACAGAATATTGTAATACATGTATGTTATTAATTGTTTATGTTGAGTACAGTTTGTGACCTCTTTAAACAGGCTCTGTTGTGTTACTGCTGGTAATACTGTATGACCATAATGTAAGGTACTGTGCATGAATAGCTCCCAGTATGACTCCAAAACACTAATATTAAATTTTTAAGTATGTTAATGATAATTAATTTGTTAATATTGCATCTAGTCAATACAAAGAAATAATTATTTCATAAAAAATAATTATTAATTGAATATACATTTGGAAACATCCATGCTCTGTATGATACTGACGATATTCTTCTTTAAAATACTGATATTATATATTTGACAGCTCTAATGTAAATCATGATGGTGATTGAAATGAAGTCAAATGAATGCTTGTGATCGTTTTATTTGTAATGCTTTTATTATTATTATTTATGTTTACAGACTGTGACTTTAACACAAGTCCATGATTCTTCTAACAGAGCTGAATCTGACGTTGCTGTATCCCATATCCCTGAAGCTCCTGTACTCTCCAGGCTGGAAGTAAATCATTCTGCCTCTGTAGTGGGGCTGCTCATACAAGAGCCAGTGACCCTCCATCACGTGACTGGACTGGCAGTCGGACATGCGGTAGCGGTCCATGACGGAGTCGCAGTCGTCAGTGAGCTCGTGCATCTGACCTCCAAAGTTCTCCCTCTCATAGATCCTCATTCTGTAGGATCCTCTATACTGTAAGATCAAACCCAAATGACCATTCAATACTTTACATTCAACATCTTGACTGTTTGAAAGCATTTTATATTATATTACTAATAATATGTTTTATGTACCTGAGGAACCATGCGGCAGGACCTGATGCCGTCGCTCATTCCCATGCGCGTGTAATCAGCGTACTCGCCTCTCCTCATGAAGAACTGGTTCCCCATGTAGTTGGAACGGTCGTAGACCACAAAGCAGCCGCTCTCCACCCTGCAGGAGTTGCAGCGGCTGAGTTAGGTAGACATGTCAGAGCAGTCACTGCTGCACTCATAAGAGCGACCCTGAAAGTTCCTGTCTTCATAGAAGATGATCTACCAAAAAATACACAAAATAAAAATCGTGATAGCATTAGGTTTGTGTATTTGAATGTTTGCATGCCGCAAACGTAAATTATACCTTTGTACAGAATGTTAATATGTATAGGAGTTACACTTTTAATAATTGAATAGCATTTAATGTAGATTGTGAATGTTCTGGCAGCTCCTCTCTGTTGGATTAAGCCCACCCGATACATACCTTGCCCATGTTTCTAGTCTTCGTGGGATTCTGTCCAGCTACTCTCCGTCTGACCGCCGGCTTTTATACTTTATAGGCTGATAATGGTTTTTGTCATTCAAATAGCCTGGAACCTGATGAACAAGCAGGTCTGTGATTTCTGTTAATTTAAATTGTGCAATCACAGCCTACAATGAAAGAGAAACACAGAGAGAGAGAGAGAGAGAGCGAGAGAGAGAGAGAGAGAGAGAGAGAGAGAGAGAGAGGGAGGGGGAGGCAAGGGAGATCTGGTTGGGCACAAGTTACCAAGTGTGATGGTTTCTCAACAAATCCTTTTGAAGTAATAACAAATTAATGACAAAATAAAAAAATATATGTGAGCTTTGTTATTTGTTTATGACATTGTTAATCAAAATAATTATTTCAAAATGAACTTTTACATGTGGAAATTATGCACATAAAATTTGCTTTGATTTCTATTGCTTTAGAGTTAAGGTTTAGCAATTTTATCGTACAGAATCTCTGCAACTACACAAATTTCAGGTAAATAGTATCTTTCTCACCCTTTCAAAAGTAGACGTATTCTGACTATTCTGAACACATTTGTCATTTTTTGGAGGATCTATTGACAGAAATGCCTTAGAATGAGCTATTTCTATCTACATGCACCGCGGGTCCCTTGCATGGAATTCACCATGTTGCTTCTACAATAGCCCTAACGGACAAACTGCTCTACAGAGCGCGTTTCATAAATACGTTTTCTTATTCAGGAATAGGTTGTTTGCACATGACGTAACGGCACTGTGCGAAGTGCAGATGGAGGGCAGCAAGTGATTTTGTCCTTAGGAATTCACTATCACAAACTCAAAATGACTACGTTTTGCATTGATGTTCAAATTGATCAAATGAAACCACAAGGTGTTTTTATTGTGTAGCAGAAGTTGATGTTCATGAAGGGGCAACATGCAAGTATTAAAGGGGTCATATGGCGGAAGTACATGTTTTTCTGTGTTTTTGGTGTGTTATAAGTTGCCCATGTATGTATTAGACACATAAAATTGCACAAATGAAAGTGTGGGAACAAAAGATGCATTCTATCTAAAAGCGAATGCTCAACCAGACTTGCCTGAAACGCCTCGTGTAACCACACCCCGGCGAATCTACGTAACTTCGTAACATAATTTGACTAAGACTGCTCAAATCTACACGTAGTTAAGGTGGGCGTAATTGTAAATCTCATTGTATCGTCTGTCAGTACAATTGCTTTGGAACCTGATGTTCCGAATATGGTATGAGGCGTTACATTTCCGTGAAATGCTTGCAGTATTTGACCAATGACTACGCACTGGTGAACTGGCCAATCATAGCACACCTCACTTTTCAGAGCGATGAGCTTTGTAAAAAATCAGAGATTTTTTAGAGGCAAAGAGGAGATACAAACATGCACGGTATGTGAAAAATACAACGTTTTTTAAACTTTAAATGGTGTATACACATTGCGTTACATCTGAAACAAACAATAATATTCGTTTTAGCCGTGCAATATGACTCCTTTAACTGAGAAACAGAGATAAAGGTTACTTTTAAACCTGAATCTGCGGTCGGGAGTAGCTGAGTCGGGTAACTTTTTTAAAACGCTTAACGAGGTTTAACGTACCTAAACACGACCAGGTGACCTCAAATTTCTGTCAAACATTGTCATAAACACTAGCTGCTGTTCTTATTAAGTCCTTATTAAACGGATAAAGTGATAAATCTTGCTATAAGGGTTTCTTCCTCATAGAAATCCATTATAAGGAAACAGCTTAACATACTGAAACAAAGACCACGTAAAGCGTAATTTCGATTAAACCTTAATTGTAATAAATGCTAGCTCTTGTTAAAAGATCAAGCACTTATTTCGGCGATAAAAATAGTCTCATATTGAGCTTGTTCTTCATAGAAGTTCATTATAAAGAAACCACATGCACTCTTAAAAATAAAGGTGCTTAAAAGGTTCTTCACAGCGATGCAATAGAATAACCATTTTTGGTTCCACAAAAAACCATTCAGTCAAAGGTTCTTTAAACAACCATCTCTTACTTTTTTAGAATCGTAATAACCTTTTTTTCACCACAAAGAACCTTTTGTGAAACAAAGGTTCTTCAGATGTTAAAGGTTCTTTATGGAACCAAAAGGTTCTTCTATGGCTTCAAAGAACCTTTTGAAGCACCTTTTTTAAGAGTGTAACTTGGCTCAAGGCAGCGACAAACTGAGATCATAACACTTTTCACTTATGTTTATGTTTGATATCAGTGATAAACAAATGTATTTAACTTGGTTTTCTGTAGTCGTTGTTTCAGTACGTTATTATGTTTCCTTTTAATGGACTTCTATAGGGAATAAATGCTGGACGCAAGATTTTTCATTTTATCCCTTTAATAAGGATTCGTTGTTTTAACAGAAGCTAGTGTTTATTACAAGTAAGGGTTAACAGATATTTGGGCTTCCCTGGTCTTTTTTTAGGTTGTTAAACATAGGTCTTTTGAGTTTGTTATAGTGAATTCCTATGGAGAAAATCCTCCATCGGCACTTCGCAAGTCATCAAAACCACGTGATTGCAAAACAACTTATAAGGCGAAAATCTGATGACCTCTGATGATCTAATTCCCCTCTCAGCCTCCGTGGTGATTTGAAAAGGAGGGGTGGAGTGAGCCTTTGGTTGCAATTCACAACATCACCACTAGATGCTGGTAAAAATTAGCCAATGGTCCTGTAATGATTTGCGTTAATACATGTTACATGCATGTTGAGAAACTACCATTAAGCAGGATTGCTAATAGATTAATCATTAAAAAAAAAACTTGCCTGCAACATGACTTAAAAGGCAATACATTTTAAAAAGTATCTTGGCCAGACCAGCAGTGACAAGTTGCAACAAGCTATAATGGATTCGGTGTTAGAAATGTTTTTTGTCATGTTACAGCAATGCCCCCTTTGAGTCAAAATTTTAAAGATGCATTTCAACTAAACTATTCTTAGTAAAACAGTCAAAACAAAAAGAGAACTTTAAGGTGGTTGAAGACTTATTGGAATAGTTTACTTAATTTTAATACATAATTTACTACGTATTGTTACGAATGCCACACGGAGACACACAGAGTGAGGATCCAAATGCAGTCGTTTATTGATGGGGTAATCCAAAATCATAAACTTAAACAGGCCAAAGTCCATACACATGTAATAAGGTCAACCAGGGCAGACAAATCCAAAGGGGTACAGGCAAAGACACGATAATCCAAATAACAAGGCAGAAACCAGATAAACAGACAATGGTAGAAATACTCAGATGTAACACTGACAAGACTTCGCAATGACTGATAGAATGAACCAGGTATAAATAGACACAGTTAACAAGGTCCGGATGAATACAATGATGACTGATGAGTCTGGGCAGAGGGTTACGGGAAATGTAGTAATGTGTGCATGCAGTCAGTGCTGGGCACTCCAACTGGTGATCGTGACATAGCCCCCCCCCGCCAAAGGAGCGGCTTCCATACGCTCCACAGATTTGAACAGGGGGGTGATGGAGTGAATGCGGCACAGGGGGAGGGATGGAGGGCCAGGCCCGTGAAGGGGAACAGGACCTGGGCCGTGGAGCAGAGGCGGGCCTGGGCAGTGCAGCAGAGGCGGGCCTGGGCCGTGGAGCAGAGGTGCAGGCAGCGCTGGAAGCGCTGGAAGCTAGAGATGCGCAGGCAGGGATGGAAGCCAGGGAGGCGCAGGCAGGGCTGGAAGACCAGTGGTGGACACCTTGGACGAGGCAGGGAGCTCAGATGCGGCCATCTTGGACGAGGCAGGGAGCTCAGAAGCGGCCATCTTGGACGAGGCAGGGAATTCAGTGGTTTCAGAAACAGCCTCTGGTGCAAACGAACAGTGCACAGCCCAGACACACAGCAGGGCAGCAGCCACCATCGTCAGAGCAGACTCAAAGGGCAGAACCTCTGGAACGGAAAACTCCGGGACCCCTGGAGTTGGGACCACCGGACCTGGGAACACTGGTGTGGCGGCCATCTTGTGAACAGGCTTTGACCTGGCGGCAATCTTGTTAATGGGTTTTGGGCCGGCGGCCATCTCGCAAGCGGGCTCTGGACTGGCGGCCATCTTGTGAACAGGCTCTGAACTGGCAGCCATCTTGCGAATGGGCTCTGGTGGCCATCTTGCGAGTGGGCTCTGGACTGGCGGCCATCTTGCGAGTGGGCTCTGGACTGGCGGCCATCTTGCAAGCGTGCTCTGGTGAGGCGGCCATGAGGACTGGACTGGCCACCATTAATGTGGAGCATGCAGGCTGCCGTGCTTGGCCTGGCTCCTTGGCTAACGGAGCCTGAGGCCAACTGCCCACTCCCAAAAATGATTAGGAGCAGCCTCCTACTCCACTTCACCCACGGTGAAGGGGGAGCCACAAGATAAAAAGGCATAGTCTATAAACTGTGCCAAGGACCCTCAAAAACCATATACAGATCACATTGATCACGCAGGAGTGGGCAGTTTGCACCAACTACTTCAATATGCCATTAAAGACCATGGCGGGTGTAGACTCCATGTTAGCGTGTCCGTCTTCTAAGCCGGAGTGGACCGATTGGAGGTTCGAGACTCACTTGGAGCGGATGTAAGTCCTGTGACAAGCAACTAAACCAGAAATGAATGATTCAAAGCGACAACAGAAGTTTGTCGCTTTGAATCATTCATTCAAAGAATTGGCTAAACGACACACACTGTCTTTTAGTCAATACATGAGGGCGAATGTGACACAATATCACTATTTTTATAATAATTGAACGCGGACCGGAGAAAGTAAACTGCACAAGGTGAAAATGTAACAAATTATTATTAATGAGCTAGAACAGAGGCCCGTGTGAAGACGTGAACGAAAAAACATTATATTTGCCAAAATATGCAGTTTATAGACTGTTTCATCGTTATTAAATAAAAGTGTGACGAAGTAGTGTATTGACCTGCGTTTAAATGACAAGCATTGAGTTGTCATTGTCAGTAGGCTACAGGCTTTTAAAAACAGCTTCCACTTCTCAGTTGACGGGGGATGGGGACTGGGAGAGGTGTGAATGTCTCGCTTTTTGAAAGAGCAGAGAATTAATGTCTTACCTGCAGGGTGACAAATAAACGTAACATGCCGTAACACTGATAAGAAACTTAACTCCAAACGTAAACGAAACATCTTTGCCAAAATATGCTTTTTATAATTGTAATGCTCCTAATTTACGTAACATATTCAATTATTTTAATATTACATTTTACATATTACATATTAAAACACTGTAGTGACCTCTCGTTTAAATGACAAACAATTAAATGTTTTCATATCTTCTTTATCAATTCAGCACTTTATAAAGCAATTAAGGTAAAAATCCCTGTTTACATTTCAATCTATTTTTAAATATGCAACTTCTCAATTGACACCTCTTTTGAGTTTTCGCTGAAGTGTTATAGTGTGATTTCTTCCTGCAGTAGGAGGTGGGGGTTGATGAAGGTTGTGTGAGCAGTAACAAAGAGCTGAATATTAAAAGGCATTTAAAGTGCAGGGTCCTAAGCTTAAACTGCGCTAGAAATCCCCTTTTAAATGCTGCTTCATGTGAATTGCGAGAGCGCCGTCTCACATTGAGCCTTGCAAGTCATTCAAGAGCCGAATTATTTCGGCACGTAGCAGTTTTAAAATGTATTCCAAATAAGATGTTTAACTTGTCAGAAGTTAAGATACAAAACAAATAGACCGTTTCTGATATTTTGGCAGACGATGCGAAAAATATTCACAAAGAAACCGCAGCTGAAGTCGCACCACACTGACCTAATTTTGCTTGGTCGATTTAATATTATGATCAGTTTTAACTTTCTAATGGTAAAAGGTAGTTTCTGAAACGAGTGATAAGCATGAGTGTTAGGGATTGTGGACAGAACCCAAGCACAGACAGTGAAAGACCCATGAGGGGGCAAAACCACAAGACAATAAACTAATACTTCACAGAGAATAAAAACACTGACTAGACTGACTAAGAATAAACACTTGACTAAAACACTGACTAGACTTTACTTAACCTTAATGACAGGAACACAGTATCAAGACAAATGTTGTAGCCTCATTCACAGAGGTGTCTATGCAAAACAAACCGCACAAGACAGAAAACACCAGGGTATTAAATAAGGAACCAAATCAAGCAAGGAACAGGTGAGGAGCATGAAACCATAACAAGATAATTAATGCGGTAACGAGAGTGGGGACATAGACGAGACCGGAGAGCTCATGGCATGCCGAACCCAGCGATGTCTACGAGCTTCCGCACAGAACACGTGGTACTGTCATGATCCTGCCCCAGGACTAGAAAAACTCGACAAGACGAGGCAGAACCATGACAGTACCCCCCACTTAAAAGACGCTCCCTGGCGTCCTCTAAGGCAACACCACTAACTAGACACGACAGACTGGAAAACAGACAAGAAACAACAGAACATTGTAAAAATCAACAAAGGCAAACAGGCAATAAGAACAAACGGGTTAGTGTGACATAATAAAAATAATATACATGGGAGGGGAGGGGGAAACAACCATGTTCTGGGGAGGAGGAGTCCGAGGGTTCAGGCTAGAGGGGGAGGCAGTCTTTGCCCGGGAGGGTGTGGGACGAGGGCGGGTGGCCCGGGTAGGGTGGACAGTGGGCTTGGAGGGACAGGCTTGTTTGAAGTAGCGGGTGGAGGAACAGTTCCTGGGGGAATGCCCAACAGGGGCGAGAGAAACCCAGCTGTGTTTACAGTGGTATTTATTCCATATGGGGATATATGCTGATAATCCAACGATATTATAGAGCACATTCGGTTTTAAGGGAAATAAAGCTAAATCATGAGTTGGGTTTTGCCATTTTTATGAATGACGCGCATCGCAGTACACACGAGCAAACATGCACAGAGTTTTCCAGAGGCACTCTGATCTCACTCGCTGTATTTCTCAATTTGCACAAAACACAGAGCGAATACAAACATTAAAACCCAAAACGCCAGAAGGATCGTGAGGCCCCGCTTTCGTGGTCCGTACTCATACTGAAAATCAAGATCAAGCGAGCTTTTGCCCTTCTGCTCCGCTGGAGGTTTCCGTCCTCCCTGAGCTCGCCTTAGGACACCTGCGTTACGGTTTGACAGGTGTACCGCCTCAGTCAAACTCCCCACCTGCCACTGTCCCGCGCCCCGGCCCGCGAGGGGCCGAGGGCTTGACGCCAGAAGCGAGAGCCCTCGGGGGGCTCGCCTCCCCGCCTCACCGGGTGAGTGAGGAAACGATAAGAGTAGTGGTATTTCACCGGCGGCGCCTGCGCGAGGCGGGGCCTCCCACTTATCCTACACCCTCAACTCAACTCAACTTTATTTATATAGCGCTTTTACAATTTTCATTGTTACAAAGCAGCTGCACATGAGACACATTGACTACAAGCAAAACAATCAAAGTTGTACCTGCAAAAACAAGAAAAGGTTGAAAACACAGAAGACAGACACACCCACACACAAAACACTCCACACACACAACACGCACCGACAACACACACAGACAAGAGACAAACACACACGACGACCACACACACACACACACACACCCAGCACGTACGTACACAGACAAGTACGCACACACACACACGCTCAGTGAGAGCACACATTTAGGATAAAGGAGATCGGTACTGAGGAAGCTAAACCATGTAGGGTTTTATAGGTAATAAGCAAGATTTTAAAGTTAAGCGATGCTTTATAGGTAACCAGTGCAAGTTGACAGAACCGGGCTAATATGTTCATACTTTTTTGTACGTGTAAGAACTCGAGCTGCCGCGTTTTGGACCAATTGGAGTTTTTGTAATAAGCCTGCAGGGCAACCACCTAACAGTGCATTACAGTAATCTAGTCTTGATGTCATGAATGCATGAATTAACTTCTCTGCATCTGACATTGACAGCATATGAACGTAGTTTAGATATATTCTTAAAATGGAAAAACGCAATTTTACAGGTGTTGGCGACGTGGCTCTCAAATGACAGATTCTATCGAATAGAACGCAAGATTCTTGCTGACGACGAAGGGTTTTATGGAACATCCGTCAATAGTTAAACAGTATTCTTGGTTGTTACTTATAGCAGGTTTTCGGTCCAATAAGTAACACTTCCGTTTTGTCCGAGTTCAGTAATAAAAAGTTGTTACTCATCCAGTTTTTTATATCGACTATGCATCCATTATTCATTGGAACTGCTGTGTTTCATGAGGCTTCGAGGAAATATAAAGTTGAGTATCATCAGCATAACAGTGAAAGCTAACTCCGTGTCGCTTTATTATATCTCCTAGAGGTAGCATGTATAATGCGAAGAGCAGAGGCCTAAGACTGAGCCCTGTGGTACACCGTACTGGACTTGCGATTTGCTGACACCTCATTTTTATTGCTACAAATTGAAAACGGTCGGATAAATAAGATTAAACCATTTCAAAGCTATTCCCTTAATGCGACTAATTTTCGAGTCTATGTAGGAGTGTGCTGTGGTCAATGGTATCGAATGCAGCACTAAGGTCTAGCAGCACCAAAAACGAGATACAACCTCGGTCAGACGCCAATAGCAGATCATTTGTAACTCTGATCAAAGCAGTCTCTGTACTGTGACATGCTCTAAATCCAGACTGGAATTCTTCATTGATGTTCATTCCTTTGGAGGAAGGAGCATAATTAGTTGAAACTACTTTTTCCAGAACTTTAGATATGAAAGGTAGATTCGATATAGGCCTGTAGTTCCTTAGTTCTCTAGGGTCGAGTTGGGGTTTTTTGACAAGGGGCCTTATAACAGCCACCTTATATGCTTTAGGCACATGTCCTAATGTCAGAGATGAGTTAATAATACCAAGAAGAGGATCTATAATTTCTGGGAGCATCTCTTTCAGTAGATTTGTAGGTATAGGGTCTAGTATGCATGTTGTTGATTTAGATGATCTAATAATTTTAGACAGCTCATCTTGATCTACGGTATAAAATAATTGCATTTTCTCCTTAAGGGCGCTGTAGTTAGTTTGTTCAGCGGGTTTCACTTCTGATTGCATTGTTATAATTTTTTCTCTAATATCTTGGATTTTATATGTGAAGTAGTTCATAAATTCATCACTGCTATGCTGATATACAGGATCAGAAGTCACTGACGATTTATTTTTTGTTAATTTAGCCACCGTGTTAAATAAAAACCTAGGGTTGTGCTGGTTTTCTTCTATTAGTGATGAAAAGTAGGCGGATCTAGAAGTTATTAGGGCTTTCCTGTATTTTCGAATACTATCCTTCCATGCTGTACGAAATACCTCTAATTTAGTTTTCTTAAAGTTGCGCTCCATTTTTCGGGCCGCTTTCTTTAGAGCCTGAGTGTGTTCATTATACCACGGTGTGGGGCTGCCATTTTTAATCTTCTTTAAACGTAGTGGAGCAACTTTGTCTAGCGTTACCGAGAAGGTGGAATTAAAATTTTCAGTGGTAATGTCAAGATCTTCAACGTTATTTCTCATGATTTGAGACAATTCGGGCAGATTATCGAGAAACGCATCTTTGGTAGTTGAAGTTATTGTTCTACCATATTTGTAACAATGAGTTTTATTTGCAGCCGTAGGCCAGTGAAGCAAACATAATACCAGATAATGATCCGAAATGTCTTCACTCTGCTGAAGGATTTTAACGTCGTCCACATTTATACCGTAAGACAGTATTAAATCTAAAGTATGATTACGAAGGTGAGTGGGTCCTGACACATGTTGACTAATGCCCATGGAGTTAAGAGTGTCTTTGAAAGCCATTCCTAAGGCATCTGTAACGTTATCTACGTGGATGTTAAAGTCACCAACGACAAGGAGTCTATCTGCGGCCAGTACTAGTTCTGATAAGAACCCACCAAATTCTTTAATAAAATCTGTGTGGTGCCCTGGAGGCCTATATACGTACAATAGCTAGAATAAATTTAAAAAGAGTTTTATCTTTAGTATTAGGTGTTGAAACATGAAGAACCATGACTTCAAAAGAATTATATTTAGAGTTACAGTTATATTTAATCCTGCACTTGCTACAGTTATATTTCCGGCCTACCATATTAAGATCTCCGGCCTACCATATTAAGATCTCCGGCCTACCATATTAAGATCTCCGGCCTACCATATTAAGATTTAATTGTAGGGAGCGCTCTCAATAACACATACGTATATCATGTGCTCTTTATCTTGACACCTTTCCGGGGGCTTTCGGACGTCTCAATAACACATACGTATATCATGTGCAATAACACATACGTATATCATGTGCAATAACACATACGTATATCATGTGCTCTTTATCTTGACACCTTACCGGGGGCTTTCGGACGATACATTATTTAACCTTGGTTTTATTAAAAATGAACTCATGGTTTAGTGTGATAATGATAAACAACCCAGCGTTCTTAATTAAACTTCTCTACAAAAGTGTGTGTGGTGTACGTGCAGTTCCTGTCATAGTTTGATAAGATATTTGGTGTGTACGCAGGTGTTCAAGTGTTCAAACTCATACATGAGGCCCATAGCCCTTGTTACAATCAGAGAAGTATATGAACTCTATAACTTCCTTTAAATGTATTCTTTATATAAGAAAGCTATTTTATATAAGAAAACTCAGTAATATATTTAGAATATAAGAAAAGTCAATAATATGTCAAGAAAAACCACCATAAGAGTTGTGGCAATATCTCCTTTAAAGGGATAGTTCACCCAAAAATGAAAATTCTGTCATCATTTACTCACCCTCAGGTTGTTCCAAACCTGTATAAATGTCTTTGTTCTGCTAAACACAAAGGAAGCTATTTGGAAGAATGTCAGTAACCAAACAGATCTCATCCCCCATTTACTGCCTTAGTAGGGAAAATAAATACTATGGGAGTCAATGGGGGATGAGATCTGTTTTGGGTGAACTATTCCTTTAAAATTACATGCGCTGCAGTTAAATATCTAAAATATGATTTCCCCAACAATTTATGACTTCCCTAAAGGTTTTGGGGTGGGGAAACATAGCGAGGGGGCATCCAATCAGATTTTTTTTTATATACGTTTGATACTGGTTTGTTAAAAAGCAAGTGTTGTCAAATGGACAAAAACAGTCCATAGAGATGTAAATTTGTGAAAAGCAGTGAAAGAACTGATGCAGTTAAAAAAACATTCCATACACACATACTGTTGTATTGCGTTGCCACTGACGAGGAGGTATCCAATAAAAACTTTTAATAATAAATCCAAGGAATGATATACTAGAAACACTGCAGGATTTCCCATAAAATGCATTTACTTGGACCCAGGTATTTATGGCCGCCCAAGTATATTTGGCATCACATTTTTTTTATCCATACCTGCTAATGACTGTATCTGTGATTGAATAACTAGTGGATAAGCAGCGCTTACGCGTCTTCTCTCCTTCCTGACTTGTTTGGTGCGAGTCAGAGCATGTGAGCGAAGCGGAGCGTTAATATTTCTCGTGGCACGGAGAGCGCCTTTCTGAAAATTCCGCTCCGCTCACTCAATATACGCTCAGTCGCTCACTCAGCCCTCTTGGTGATTTACTTTTTTGCAGCTGGATTGTTGTCCTATGTACACCGCATGAGCCTGAAGCCTGAATAATAGCACAACGGCAACGGCATGCACGTCAGCTACAAGCGCCTCGTCCATTTGTGGAGGTGCTCAGGCGACAAGAGGTTTGATACAGGCTCATTTCAGTTAAAAAAAACATTATAACATTTATATTTATTTCTCTTAAGAAGACATTGTGTCACTTACCCAATGTAATAGTTGCTTTTCTGAAATAAAACCTGAATAAACCTCAAAGTCATATGCGGCCGAGGCCGACAAATGTGATCTCCAGAGGACACATGCAGCCTTCGAAGACTCAACTACTTTGTCCAAGTTTCTTAAAGTACTTTCTAAAATGCTGTAACGATTGAGGTTTGACATTTTAAGACCGCATTTCCCCTTGTTTTGGTCTATTTTTCTTTAGAGCCCGTTTCTTTTATTAACCCCAGTAATAAAAGGTGTTCATAGTGCATTTCATCTTTTATTTTGAATGTTGCACTATGGCAGCTGTATGTTCACGGAAAGAAAGTAACGAAAATCAAATATACTTTATCAGTTATTATACAGTTATTTTAGGCACTCTTTAAATAAAAATGACAAAAAATATTGGCACAAAATGTCGGACTGAAACATAACTGCTTTTTTTAAGCCTACTACTTAAACTGAGACATTTATTCAAGACGTTTATTATAAACTGAAAACAATTAGGCTTACTAGACATATTTTACATCAGAGCGGGATTGGTTTACCAGTGAGCATGAACGTAATGTGAGCGGAGTGTTTGCTTGGTCCGTGAGTGACTGAGCGAAGCGCACAGTCATTGAGCGAAATATTGAGCTTTCGCTCACATGCTCTGGTGTGAGTGGAGCGTGGCCGCGTCGCGCATCCTCCTCTTCTGTGTTCGCATGCACTCTCTTCCGATGAGCTCCATGTGCGAGCCCTCAGCCTCTCGTATTTAACTGTCACTTGCATTTAAAATCAAAGAAGCGTTCGTAATACAGCAACACATTGTCGAGAACAGCATATAGCCGCTCTTTAATGTAGATGTACTGTATTGTGATTTTGTCCGATGATGTTGCGTTTATAAATCAGGATTTTAGCAGCGGTTAAAGTGACTGCTGGTGGCATCACGTTGTAGAATACAGTATAATGTTACAGATAATAGAGTAGAAGAAAAACAGATAAGTGCTAACACTAACACGACATGATGACGTCACAAATATGCTAATTAGTTTGTGACGTCACCAGCGCCACAAGTCTGTCAAAATCCTATGGGAAACACTGTGAGAACAGGCAATATACAGCATGGTAAACTAAACAGAGACATGACCAACAACAAAGAAACAGGTGAGTATAAATGCAGTCCGGATAATGATGGTAATCAATGGCAGGTGTTGGTGATTGCAGATGAGGTACAGGTGAGGATCATGGGAATTGAAGTCCTTAGGGGAAACAGACGGGACTGTCACAACTGTTTATTTACACACATTTATATTACATATTATTAATATTAACTTACACTTACATTTATGCATTTGGCAGACGCTTTTATCCAAAGCGACTTACATTGCATTTTATTATACATTTGTTAAATAAAATATACATAATTATAATTATACATATTAATCATAATTATACATAAAATATACTGATTATACATAATCAGTAATAATGTTCCCACTAGAGGCAACAAATGTCGTGTTTATAATGTCTTTTTATATTTAGTATTTATTTTGGGTTTATTGTCTTTGTTGAGTCGCGACGAGACGTGGCGTAACACTGGTTGATCAAGAAGGGCCAAAGCGCTCGCGTTATTTATACCATTCCCTGCTGTAATGCAAGCTTGTTTCTATCTCACACAAACTCTGTATGATGTACATGTATATGGTTGTTTGTTTATAGTCTTTATAAAGTCGTATATAAAAGGTAAAACAGTTAGCTATAGTTTTTAACTATTTAACATCATATGTTTTAAATAAAACCTTACCAATCCTTTACATCCAAGTTGCGCTGGCAAAGTTGATGTATCGGCTTGATCATCTTCATTTTCCGTATTAGATTCGGGCTCGAATTGATATGAGGAAGTACCGATGACATTTTATCACCTGTCAGTACAATTGCGTGGGAACATGATGTTGCGAATATGGTAAGAGGCGTTACATTTCCGTGAAACGCTTGCAGTATTCAACCAATCACTACGCACAGGTTTACTGGCCAATCATAGCACACCTCGCTTTTCAGAGCGATGAGCTTTGTAAAAAAAAATCAGCGCGTTTCAGAGAGACGGAGCAAAGAGGAGATACAAACATGCACGGTATGTGGAAAATACAGCGTTTTTGAACCTTAAATCGTGTAGACACATTGCATTCCATAAAACAAACGATAATATTAGTTTTAGCCCTGTCATATGACCCCTTTAAGATTATCATTAATAATCTAATAGCATTTGAAATTTTGTAGTGAAGACGTGTCAAGTCACCGCATCCTTCTTTATCCAGCTCTAACATCTCAGCTCTTGTCAGGTCACCGCTTCCCATTCTCCGCTCTACCATCAGGTCTGGGCATGAACTGCATCCTGCTCACTGTGGTAACCTTGGAACAATGAGACAAGACTGGATGAGAGTACAGTACTTTTCTGCTTACACAGGAAGTTACCACTCGTCTGTCAGCAGTGGCACCAGTCTACCGTGGAAATTTAAAATAACCGCATAGACAGCCCAATTTTAAAGGTGTCCTGCAACTGGGCTTGTTTATTGTTTTATACTGTTTTATGAGGTCTACTTATGACGTTTGCGTGGTTTTTACATTCGAAAGCATCAAAATCAATAAGTAATAGGCTATTTTCTACCCTGGTTTTGAGGCCGGCTTGACAAACGCTCTGTTTAAATGGGCGTGCCGCATTGAAGACTTGGAAGTAAACGCCCACTGCTATGTAATGATTTTGCACACTAAATTAAAAAGGTATTGCAAACTGCATTTGCAAATGCGTGTTCTATTTGTTCGTGTCAAAATTGTGCCATAATTCAAACGCAAATGCAAACCGTTTGCATTTGCATTTACGCGAAGGTACAATGTCTGCCAAATTTCAAAAGGAAAAGCAAAGTCTATTTGCAAATGAATTATCTCTGTCTTACAAGTTACGACCCTGCCATATTTAAATCGCAATAGCAATTCCCCATATGCGATTTCACTTCCTCTGGCGTCACGTATTAAGCCTGCCAAAACTTAAATGAAATCGCAAATCCCTTTGCATTTGCGTTTCCCCTGACTTGTACAGAAACCTGTCAATCAATGGCGGGGGTGGGCTTATTCAACGGGGCGTGTTTGTATCGGGAAGTGACATCATTCACCGTTGACTGGAACTTAAGTAGATACAGTAGGAAAGTGATACAGCAGGAAAGTGATACAGCTAAACACATTAGGAGTGAAGTTACAACTGCACTCACAATCTGCGTTGAAAACATTGCAGTTTTTTTTTGTTCGGAAATAACTTTGTGTATCATAACATAGTGAGACAAAGACAAACTTGTGCTCCAGTGTTTTAGTGAGTTTGCTGGACACAGAAGTAGCTGTCATCTACAAATTACTGGATGGAGTTGTTGCTGTATTTAAACATTAATTTAATTTCCAAACAGCCTTTTCAACAACATGTGCAGTAAATGAGCCCATCAGGTGATGCACCAACCTGAGAAATTAATGTAATTATGATGAATCCACACTGCTTCAATATGACTTCATAGCTCATTGAGATCACCAGACCACTGTTTGTGTTCATCTGTTTATCGAGCCCGTTGAACGTCTTTAAATTATACATGTTAAGTACCTCAATTGTGATTCATTGTAAAGATTTTCTCTATATGAAACTTTGCATCTGATCCTCGTTTGTTCCATTATTGTTATTTTGGCTTTTAGCTGTAGCTGAATCCCTTTTAGCCACAACCGGTGTCGCCCTGATGGTGTCACCTTGGTGTTGGACTGACTGCCACCACTGCGACGGTGAATGACGTCACTTCCCGATACAAACACGCCCCGTTGAATAAGCCCACCCCCGCCATTGATTGACAGGTTTCTGTACAAGTCAGAGGAAACGCAAATGCAAAGTGATTTGCGATTTCATTTGAGTTTTGGCAGGCTTAATACCAGAGGAAGTGAAATAGCATATGGGGAATTGCTATTGCGATTTAAATATGGCTATGTCGTAACTCGTAAGACAGAGATATTTCTTTTGCAAATAGACTTTGCTTTTACTTTTGAAATTTGGCAGACATTTTACGTTCGCATAAACGGTTTGCATTTGCGTTTGAATTATGTCACAATTTTTATACAAACAAACAGAAAACGCATTTGCAAATGCAGTTTGCAATTCCTTTTTAATTTAGTCCTCAAAATCACTCCATACACTGCTGATTGGATAGCAGTTTGCGTAGTAAACTTAGTTGGAGCCTTCTGTGAATTTGGTTACACGTGCAACGTTACACATTATTAGGATATATCAAGCGATCTCTAACAAAGCAAGAGTGTATACAAATATGTTTTGCTCACATAAGATTGCTGTGCCATTCCTGTCGGATCCAATATTGACTGCACAGCACTGCTTTTTAATTTTAGTCTTTCCGCAAATCCAGACCCTTTTTACAAAGGAATCCATGGTGAAATGACGCGAACAAATGCTCAATGTTTCACCCACATGAGTAGGAACGTACTTAAAAATAAACTTCAACCACGCATTCCTAATATCAGAATCCAAAGGAAGCGAATATGTTCTTCCACAACCAGGCACTGCACAATGTTGCATATTTGTTGCTTGGTCGCTCTAAATAAAAATAACAGTGAAAGAAGTCCTCACTTTTGCACATATGACACGGGGATAGCCGCTCTCGAGAGCCCTTCACTAAAGTGACAGGGTTGCCAGATCGTCACAACAAAATAAGCAAATAAAGACAAGACAAAAACAAACCTTAAAATGCAAATTGTTTATATATTTTATAAGACCAAACATTCTTAAAATCTGCAACAGACCATTTATTAAGACCTAAGTGCCAAGGCTTTTTGATCTAAGACCAAACAACAAGCATAAAAGCGCTTATTAATAACAAACATGGCAACACAGCAAAAGAGTGCTGTGTGATGTAGCCTTCCAAGCATAAACACAACACAGCGCATATCAGCAGTTTAGTTTAAACTGACGGACAAAACAAATCTTTAGCCATAAAATATATATATGGTTACCAGTTTGTCAATCATCACAAATGCGGGAGTGTGTACTATGTGTGGCTAAAGTCATTCACAAACCAGTGGGCGTGGCTAGAGAAGTAATCATTGATATTTTTCTGTGGAGGCGGTGTTCAACCTATCTATAAATAGGTGCATTTCAGGATCTGGCGTTTGCTGAGCCTGGTGTCAATAACAGTTGTAATTTCAGTAACAAGGGCGTTTTCAGTTCTGACACTTACAGGATGTTCGCTTTAATACGATTCCCTCTTATATAAAAGCTCGGGTTAAAATTGAGGTCTTAATTCATGGCCCCTGTAACCCAACTGGCTGACTTGTTAGCCCAATAAACATCAGGATTAACCTAACGTTTAGGAGTGTAGGTCAACTGACACTGACAATTTTCATTATAAAATTATATAAATTATAAAATGCATAAATTTAATATGCAAAATGATTTACAGAATAAAGAAGCCTGAAGGTATACAACACTTGTAAGGGCACTACTCTGCCAAGCCTAAACTTAGAGTTATTCATATTGTCCACTGTCATATTATATCTTGTGATCAAATTTTTAACTGACTTTAATTTTTGTTTTAAAGGGGATCATCAGAAGAAGAAAAAGAAGATGCAGTAGTAAAGGACTACTGGATTCCACAATGGCCAATGCAAGCCGTACAAAACAGGGAAACATATATTTTATAAATAGTTATTTGACACCAAATAAAGGGCACCAAATGTGCTGCAATATTTTTATTCAGATTTATTGTTTACAAAAAAAATATACATTTTAAATGTTGCATATAACTAGTATGTTTTTTTTAAATTCCAGTTTCTGTAATATCCTATAATGCTGAGTAATTCAATAGTTAATGGCCAGTTAGTAAGCCTTTTTTCCATTTTCACAGATTTTTCATAATATGACTACTACGAATAAGAAAACTGATTGTGTGAGGAAATTCCACAATATTAAATAAGAATTCATATATTGTTAAAAGTTTATCAGTGTGTAATTATTTTTTGTTTGAAGAGGTTCTGTGTGTGGTTTTATTTGTTGATTTAATTCATTGGTGAATGTTCACTTCTGAGGGATACTTGAATGACAGAGTTTAACCTGTGTGAACTCAGATAATCTTGCATATGAAACCCTTAATGTGATTTTCTGGCTTTGCTTAGAATTTGATGATGGAGGCATTTGAGTTCATTGGAGACATCAGTATATCATACACTAACAAATGCTGGGTCAAATATGGAATAGAATTTTATAGGAGGTTATTTCAGAATCAGAATTTGCTTTATTGGCCAAGTGTGTGCAAGCACACAAGGAATTTGTTGTGTTTTTTATATTTAAACCAATAGTTAAAATAAATTTGTCCATATTTAACGCAACCAAAAAAAAGCATTTTCTGCGTTTCTGCAAAATGCATGTGTAACAGTAGCCTAATCTCTGTCCTCATGTATAACGCAGATTATTCCAGAGATTTTCTTTGCATTCATTATAACAGTAATTAACAGTAATCCCATTTGAGGCTTTTCAGTCCAATTATATAGATTCTGCAAATGTTTACTTAATGTTTCACTTTGTCTGAGACAAACAGTGGAGCAGAAGCAGTGTTGGGTGTAACTAGTTACTAAGTAATTAGTTACTGTAGTTTAATTACTTTTCCCTTGAAAAAGTGTAGTAAGGGGTTACTCTTATTTTTTCTGTAATTTAATTATAGTTACTTCTGATGTAATTAAACTAAATACTGTGTGTAATGTGTGTGTAATAGTGGAAAATTCAAAGACTTAACTTTAAAATCCGTGCTTTAATGTATAATTCTCACATTTGTAATACTTTGGTCAGTTAATAAGAGTACTTTGTGTAGTTTTATATTATTTATTTGAATGAATTAAAAGAGCCCTTTCATGCCTATCCTTGAATCACTTAACTAATCAAGGTTGTTGTAGGATATAGAAAGTAATTAGTAATAAGTAACTAAATACTTTTTGGAGAGAGTAATTTGTACAGTAATCTAATTACACTATTGAATATGTAATTAGTAACTAGTAATTAATTACTTTTTGAGAGTAACTTACCCAACACTGAGCAGAAGATAGTGTTTGTTAATTCTTGAGTTAATAAAAAAAGTTAATATGATCAATCAATGTCAATAAGTTTTTTTTTAGCTTGCACAACACAATAATGTATTTTATTTTTCTTCATATGTAGTCAAGGTCAAAACTATATTTCATTACAATTTGGACTTTAGATTTATTTTCTTGTTTCCTCTAAAATGTATTATCTTTAAAAGCGTAATTTGTTTGATAACTAGACAACGTTTTAAATAGCAGTAACAATAAAGTTGTATTAACATTGCTGAAGTACTGGTTCACTGCGCCAGTTGCTTGTTACTTTCTACTTATAGACTCTCCTTTAATCAGATTTGCTTTAAGTCTATTACTTTCTGAATACTTTTAGGACCTCACCTCATTATCGTTTTCTGTTTCTGTTTCTGGTAAGAGTTGAGTACATGATATATTAACCTTTGGGTAATGGGTTGAATTAATTGCTTAAACTATAATGTTACATATTGTCATTTTTCAAACAAGCATGGACGCCACCAACTGCCACTGTTGAGAAAAGCATTAGATGTTATGGATTTTTCTCTCCATCGTCTGTAAGTCTTTGTCACAGTCACCTTTGGATTGTTAACTGAGACCCCAAAATCAAAAACATCATGTCTTTCAGTGAAATCTTCCAATAAAACACTAACCCTCTCTCTTTCTCTCAGCAGGTATTGGTCTAGCTTTTGCTGAAACTAGTAACTTTGTATTAGCACCTATATTATTGCTCCTGTATGACATATTGCTTATTGTTCCCTGAACTCTCTGTAAGACGCTTTGGATAAAAGCGTCTGCTACATGACTAAATGTAAATGTAAATGCTTTACTGATTTTCTGTACTGTAAAGCTGCTTTTAAAACATTTGCATTGTGAGAAGTACTAAAGGTTACTTGACATAAAATACACTGCTGAAAAGAATAGATGGGAAAATAAAAAAAATCTTTCATCTCTGTTAAAAATAAAATGGAGTGAACAGCTTTGAAAACTGTAGCTGATAATGGTATTTACTGTGGTTGTCAGAGGTGATTTCTTTTGGCTATTTCAGAAGTAAGTGGATTAGTTGTTCAATCTTAAGGGAGTCTGAAATAGCTACAGTATCTTATTCACTGCTAGGCTTTACAAGTGATACGTTTGCAGTGAAAGAGAAAAGCAGTACTGTCTCTCTTCTTCAAGGAAGACAAAACAAATGATATGCAACATTTGCCTTTGTAGTAATCAAAAAAATGATTAATGGGCAAGTCAACAAATCAGTCTTCGATGGAGTAAACAGAAAAGAAGTTAAAATATTTTTTTTGACCTGTGGTTGGGTAAGTAATCTCAGCTCTTTCAGACAATAACTTGTTTCTTAGGAATATAGCAAGGGTAACACATTTTTTAAACTTTATTGAACATTACACACTTGGTAGTATACAGATTGCCTAAAATTATTTGCAAATGTATTACCTATTCTTGATTTGGGAACCTTAAAATTTTACTAAAATCTGGGGCTCCATCATAAAAACATTGTCATGTAAGGTTATGCCATGTTTCTCTGAAATGCGTGCTTTTTTCCTCTTAGATATCTGTGATGCTCTCTTTTTTGTGCTGAACAGATTTTGATATGGAGGTGGGAATATCATGGATTTTGGTAAGAAATATAATGCCACAAGACAGTTACAGCCTTAGTGTGAATAATTTGTTTACGAATAATCAATTAATAGCAACCAGAACAATGCTGTATCTGTTTCTTTTTTCTCAAGTGTTTGGGTCTCCAGCACGCTGAGGCAGCCTTCGTTGACTCATCTTGTCCGCACTGCGGGCAAATGGTCATTGAGACGTTGCGGTCACGGGTGGCTGTCTTCTCCCGAGAACCAGCCACCACCTCGCATGCTTCCCGGGCCGTGACGAGAATGGCTAAGGCCATACCGTCCGCCATGGTGAGCGGCGAGGGTGATATGGGGGCCACTGCGAGCGTAAATCCGTCAGCCAAGCGCTCGTGGACCGCTCGCATCCCGTCTCGCTCACCTCACCGTTCCCTAGCAGACGGTACCACACCGTCTGCATCCTCATTCACGTATTCGGACATGATGCTTGAGGAAGATATCGCAGCATCGGAGAGCGATTTGCTGGCATCTGATCCCGACGATTCCTTGCAGCGGGAGAGGTTGACCGAAACTCCCATCCAAAGTGTGTAGGACTTCGGCATCATTGGTGTCGAAGGCCTACGCTGCTGCGGGCCAAGCTGCCTCCTCTCTCTCTGCCATCCTGCAAGTCCACCAGGCCAAGGCGTTGAAAGAGATCCACGAGGGTAAGACCGACCCAGGGTTAACGCAGGAACTCCGCACCGCCACCGACCTCGCCCTACGGGCGACAAAGGCGACCGCACGGGCCCTGGGTCGGGCGATGTCCACTTTGGTGGTCCAGGAGAGGCATCTCTGGCTTAACCTTGCGCATATGAGCGATGCTGAGAAAGTCAGCTTTCTCGACGCGCCCGTTGCGCAGGGTGGGCTGTTTGGTGACACTATCGAGGACTTCGCTCAGCAGTTCTCGGCAGTGAAGAAGCAGACGGAGGCGATCAGCCACATCCTTCCCCGCCGTGACTCGGCCGCCCACAGGCCTTCAAAATCCCGTGCATCACCTGCTCCCCAGCAGCCCCGGCCCTCTTCGACACCAGCTCCGGCCCCGGCGCTCCCGACCCAGGCGACACCCTTCGGGGGCCTAGCGCCCACTTTCTCACAAAAAGAGTTTCCAATCTCCCTGGGTGTTTCTCACAGCCGCTCTCACCCTCTGTCAGACGGTGTTCAGCAACTCGACGTTGCGTCTTGGCGAGGCGCAACATCGAAGGTACATTGCAGCCCTCAGCACTCTCAAATCGATGGTGCGTGGAGCTGCATCGCCATGCAGGCAAACCAGCAGAGCCAGTCTTCAAGAGACCCGCACTGCCAGCCATCCAACCCCCCCCCCGAACCACCCCCCGGAGGGGCGATGAAGCAGATTGTACCCTTAGTCCCCCTGTCCTGGTCCCTGGGAGCTTGGCTCGAGCTTCCCATACCGTCACGGTGGCTGAGGGAAACGATCCGTCTCGGCTATGCGATCCAATTCGCCAGAAACCCGCCCAAGTTTCGGGGCATCCTCTCTACCTCGGTCAGAGGTCAGGATGCTCCCGTACTACAGGCCGAGGTCGCCACCCTTCTGGCAAAGGGAGCGATCGAGCCCGTCCCCCTAGCTGAGATGTCCAACGGGTTTTACAGCCGTACTTCATCGTCCCCAAAAAGGGCGTCCCCATCCTAGATCTGCGTACCCTGAACAGGCACCTGCACAAGCTGCCGTTCAGGATGCTCACGCAGAAGCGCATCCTGGCATCTGTCAGATGTCAGGATTGGTTCATGGCAATCGACATGAAGGACGCTTACTTTCATGTCTCGATTCTCCCTCGTCATCGCCCGTTCCTATGGTTCGCTTTCGAGGGTCAGGCATACCAGTACAGTGTCCTCCCTTTCGGTCTATCCCTGTCCCCACGAGTCTTTACGAAGATCGTGGAAGCCGCCCTCTCTCCCCTCAGGGAGAGAGGTGTGCAGGTACTTAACTATCTCGACGACTGGCTTATCTTGGCACACTCGCGAGATCTGTTGTGTACACACAGGGACCTGGTGCTCCGGCACCTAGATGGACTGGGACTACAGGTCAACTGAGAGAAGAGCAAGCTCTCCCCTGTGCAGAGCATCCTCTATCTTGGTATGGAACTCAACTCTGTCACCATGACTGCGCGCCTGACTTCAGAACGCACCCAGTCAGTGTTGAACTGCCTGGAACATTTCAAGCAGTCAGCGGTTCCCCTGAAACAATTTCAGAGGCTCCTGGGACACATGGCATCCTCGGCGGCGGTGATACCCCTCGGGTTGATGCACATGAGACCGCTCCAATACTGGGTACAGAGTCGAGTTCCCTGGAGAGCGTGGCACACCGGCAGCAGGCGGATGGTGGTTACGCCTCTCTGCCGGCGCACCCTAACCCCTTGGTCTTCCATGACCTTCCTTCGAACAGGGGCTCCCCTGGGGCAGGTTATGAGCTGCATGTGCAAGCATGTGCTGGTCCAGTTGGACAGCATTACCGCAGTAGCGTATATCAACCGCCAGGGTGGCGTTCGCTCACTGCAGTTAACATGACTTGCCCGACGCCTCCTCCTGTGGAGTCAGCAGGTGACCCGCTCCCTGCGTGCCACGTATATCCCAGGCGACCTGAACCAGACAGCCGACGCGCTCTCTCGTCAGTTGACGCCTCGCGGAGAGTGGCGACTCCACCCCCGCGCAGTCCAGCTCATTTGGGTGCAGTTCGGGCAGGCTCAAGTGGACCTGCAAGGTCAGGGAAGAGGAGCATCAAGTGTTACTCGTTGCGCCACACTGGCCCAACCGGACTTGGTTCTCGGAGCAAATGCTCTTGACGACAGCTCCCCCCTGGCCGATTCCCCTGACGAAGGACCTGCTTTCCCAGGAGAAGGGCACGTTATGGCATCCCAGGCCAGACCTCTGGAACCTCCATATCTGGCCCCTGGACGGGACGAGGAGATCCTGAGCGGTCTACCCCCGGCGGTGGTAGAGACCATTTCTCAGGTTAGGGCACCAGCCACTAGGCGACTGTATGCCTACAAGTGGCGCCTCTTCTCGTCCAACCCACGGAGTTGGGCGATCGGGTCCGTGCTGTCCTTCCTACAAGAAAGACTCGAGACTAGCCACTCCCCATCCACACTGAAAGTGTATGTAGCCGCCATCGCCGCTCATCACAACTCAGTTGCTGGAAAGTCTCAAGGACAGCACGATCTGGTCATTAGATTCCTAAGGGGCACAAGGAGGCGGAATCCGCCTCGTCCATGCTCCATACCCTCTTGGGACCTGGATGTGGCCCTGACGGGCCTCACCAGACCCCCCTTCGAGCCCCTAGATGATGCCGCTCATCTCACGATGAAGACGGGACCAGGCGGTGAAGTTACAGGCGCTCCCCACCAGGGAGGAAGACCCAACCCTGTCCGTGTTGTGTCCAGTACGCGCACTGCACCTTTACTTGGACCGGACACAGAGCTTCAGGAGCTCAGATCAGCTCTTTGTCTGTTTCGGAGGTCAGCAGAAGGGGAGAGCTGTCTCCAAGCAGAGGTTGGCGCACTGGTTTGTGGACGCTGTCACTACGGCCTACCAATCCCAAAATCTCCCGTGCCCACTCGCAGTGAGAGCTCACTCCACCCGGGGTATAGCCTCCTCGTGGGCACTGGCACGCGGCGCCTCTCTCACAGACATTTGCATAGCTGCGGTTTGGGCTACACCCAACACCTTCGCGAGGTTCTACAACCTCCGCGTAGAACCGGTGTCAGCCCGCGTCCTGAATGGCGACATGTAGGACCGGCAACCGGTAGGGTGTACGCCTATGATGGTACCTTCCCCCTCTCTCGAGTGGGTCAGAGTACTATTCAGCATCCATTCTTTCCCCACTGGGCGAAGAACAGGCACTCCATCATCACTAAGCAAGCACCCCCTGTGGGCGGGCTGGGCAGAGCAGCCCTGCCCCTTAGGCCGGGTACCACCTGAGTTATTCGACATGGCTCTAACCGGACCTAGTGCTACCAGACGTTGCAACCCCCCAACTAGGCGGTTCCGTCTGATGTATCCTCATGCTGGTTCCCACCTTGGTAACCCATGACCTTCCCTAGGTGGACCTCCACCTCGCGGTTAACTCCTTCAGTCCGCACTTTCTCCCATGAGTCCTCCCCCATCAGTGAGACCATGTTGGTATCTCCACTAACTCCTCCCTCTGGTAGGAAGTGGTCTCTGTAGCGCATCCCCCGCTTGAGGAAGTAGTGCTTACCCAGTGCCTTATGGTACCACGCGGCTTCTCGCTGTTAGAGAAACAAGGTCGCCGCCTGTGAGGCCGAATGTAGGGGCCTTCCCACCTTTCAACGAAGCTCTGGGACCTCCTACCTACCCACTGGTAGGTTACAATTTCGCGGTAGCGTTCACGGTTGACATGCCCAGGCCAGTCACCGTCGCTTCACTAGAGTTGTGACAGGGCACAGTGTTGTGGCGTTTTCCATAGGAACCCCATCTGTCGGTTCGACACAACGTCAAGAGACCGACAGAAAGGGAACGTCTTGGTTACGGTTGTAACCTCAGTTCCCTGATGGAGGGAACGAGACGTTGTGTCCTTCTTGCCACAACACGTGCTGCCCACTGCAGCAGTCATAAGAGGTCTCAGGCTCCTCAGAACAAAGGTGAATGAATGAAGCACGCTGTCTCCCTTTTATACCCGGATATCCGGGGGCGGGGTCCGGCATGCAAATTTCACTCGCCAATTTTCATTGGCCTTTTCTAAGTAGTCGGAAGCGATTGGTTCTCAAGGACGAACCCCATCTGTTGGTTCGACACAACGTCTCGTTCCCTCCATCAGGGAACTGAGGTTACAACCGTAACCAAGACTTTTTTACTCAAATTCAGTCGGTTTTAGTCACCATTTGACATTATTATATACTGTCAAAAGCTGAAACGATTGTTTACACAGCATGTGGAGTTTTTGTGACTGTACACAGCTTGTGGTATGAGCTATTTTTTGATTAGCTGTTTGTTGCTTGCTAAGCATCTGGTAGTGTCATTTACCCTGGGTAAAATGCGCTTCCAAATTACCCGGGGTTAAAAGTGGGGTTTACATGAAGATAACCTGGGGTAAGGTGCAGTGTGAAAAGCCATTATGATATTACCTGCAAAGTTTTTGTACAGTCGTGGCCAAAAGTAATGTCCAGCTTATTCAATTATTTTATAAAATGTTGCATTGGTGTGTTTGGAGTGTAAACTGAAGCTCATCTTTGAGAAAAATTAAAGGAGGCTTGTCAAAAATTTAGCATGCAGTTTATGAAGACATAACAGAATGACTACAAAATATTACCACAAGAGATCAACAAATTTAATAAGGAATAAAATTGTGATCACTGTATGCTTTGTTTCATTTGAGTTTCTATGCGTTTTTCTATATTAGAATAAATCCATGTTTCCTGATACAGTATACTGTGGTTTGCTTTCCCCCCCCAATTTTTTTAAATAAATATCTTAAAATAGTATTGTTTTGTTTGTCTTGATCCATACACCTTATACATGACGGTTTAATGTAACTTGAGGGTCATTAAAAGGAAATATTGTACAAATATGCCCCAGACATAACCTTTGGCCATACTGTACCCTGAAGGCTCCCAGCACCATTAGGTTTATTTGTTCATTTATTTTCCAGCCAAAGTGCACCACTTAAGTCATCAAACAGAACTGCAAAAATTTGGGCTGACGTCAAGCCAGTGTTAATTTTGACAGCAAATTTTGATTTAGTTTTAGTCATAGTCTTTTGACGAAAATGCAATTTAGTTTTAGTCACATTTTAGTCAACCCCATCATTTTAGTTTTAGTCTAGTTTTAGTCGACGAAATATGAAAAACATTTTAGTCGAATAAATATACATTATATTTAGTCTACTAAAATCTAAATGGTTTAAATCATTTACTTGGTGTAATTAAATGTTCCATACAAAGATTCAACTGTTTTGACATAATTTACTTCACCTTAGAATGAAATTAAACCAGGTTATTACCTTTATTTTTCAGTAAAGTTCAGTAACTAGATTTGCATTGTTGGAACACAGATTATTAGACCATGAATGACATGTTCCAGTTCATTCAATCCCATTTGACTCAAATGACTCGTAAGTAGGGCATATTCATTCAGTTCATTCAACCAATGAAACGCTCTGACAGGGCTCACACTGAAAGGCTATTGGCTCTATATGGCATGCCTCTTTGAAGAAAGAGCTGCACTGTCTTTGCATGATACAGCAATGAATGAGAAATAGCCAAATAGTCAAAAAGACATTATATAAATTGTATTACATTTCTTTAATCATGCAAACATGTTACATACTTGTTTCGAATGTACAGTTTGACTCACTTCATCACTTCTATAATCAGTAGAGGACAGCACTGTTTTTTTTTTGCTGACTTTATGTTGCATTTCACGTTATGCAGCAGCTCGTGTTAAGTTAACATAGGCATATAAAAGCGTTTGTGCTGCCTTCGTAATGTGTTTCGGGGTAACTCGCCTGCAGTCGCGCTTCAAGTTTGCAGCATTTTACCGGCGATCGTGAAGGAAAATAAGACTCTTTGTAAACCGCGTGGAGACACAGAATAGCATGAAGTGCTCTAAAACTTCCTGGTATACGGCTGCGTTGACCTTGGACCTCAGAAAACACAGTGGACCAACACCAGCAGATGACATGGCACCCCAAACCATCACTGACTGTGGAAACTTTATACTGGACCTCAAGCAACGTGGATTCTGTGCCTCTCCTCTCTTCCTCCAGACTCTGGGACCCTGATTTCCAAAGGAAATGCAAAATTTACTTTCATCAGAGAACATAACTTTGGACCACTCAGCAGCAGTCCAGTCCTTTTTGTCTTTAGCCCAGGCGAGACGCTTCTGATGCTTCCTGCTGCTGACCAAGTTTATGGAGATGCAGATTTCATTTTCCAACAGGACTTGGCACCTGCACACAGTGCCAAAGCTACCAGTACCTGGTTTAAGGACCATGGTATCCCTGTTCTTAATTGGCCAGCAAACTCGCCTGACCTTAACCCCATAGAAAATCTATGGGGTATTGTAAAGAGGAAGATGCGATTTGCCAGACCCAACAATGCAGAAGAGCTGAAGGCCACTATCAGAGCAACCTGGCCTCTCATAACACCTGAGCAGTGCCACAGACTGATCGACTCCATGCCACGCCGCATTGCTGCTGTAATTCAGGCAAAAGGAGCCCCAACTAAGTATTGAGTGCTGTACATGCTCATACTTTTGATGTTCATACTTTTCAGTTGGCCAAGATTTCTAAAAATCCTTTCTTTGTATTGGTCTTAAGTAATATTCTAATTTTCTGAGATACTGAATTTGGGATTTTCATTAGTTGTCAGTTATAATAATCAAATTAAAAGAAATAAACATTTGAAATATATCAGTCTGTGTGTAATGAATGAATATAATATACAAGTTTCACTTTTTGAATGGATTTAGTGAAATAAATCAACTTTTTGATGATATTGTATATCATCATCTGTATATGTCTGTGCTTCATCCTTCCCCCATAGACTTCTCTCCACTGTTTATGCAAGTTAAAGTGAAAATGACCTATTAGTCAGATATGGTGACCCACACCCGAAATGTGACCTCTGCATTTAACCCATCCAGAGAGTAGTGAACACACGCACAGCAAGTGGTGAACACACGTACACCCGGAGCAGTGGGCAGCTATCACTGCAGTGCTCGGGGTGCAATTAGGGGTAAGGTGCCTTGCTCAAGGGCACCTCATTTGTTACCTGCCGGCCCTGGGAATCGAACCGGCAACGTTCTGGTCACGAGTCCGACTCTCTAACCATTAGACCACGACTGCCCCCATTATTATTATGGGACAAGAATATTTTCGTCTCGTTTTTATTAGTTGACGAAAATGTCAGTATATTTTTATTACAGTTTTCGTTATCATGCATTCATTTTTATTTAGTTATCGTCTCGTTTTCATCAGTGAAAACATGTCGTTAATGAATACTTCTCGTCTTAGTTTTCGTCAACGAAATTAACACTGCGTCAAGCATGTTTTCCAAAACTTCATCTGCCCTAAACTGTTTCACTATAACATTAATGTTGCTGTGTCGGGTTGGTGAGGATGCTTAAACAGAGCAATTTTCTGATATTGCTCTATTTCTGAGTTACAGTTATAACAGGGAAATTGAAACAAATGGCTTGCAGAGATCTTTTTGCTACGAACAAAAGCACACTTCAGCTTCTCAGTTCAAAAGATTGCTGTCCAACAAAATTGATGTCCACTCATTGTTTCTCTCTCTCTCTTTCTTTCTAGGATCACTGAAAATCTGCTTGCTATGGCACGCCCTTCCACAGAAATAATTGAAAAATATAATGTAATAGACCAGTTTTTGAGGTAATGTTCTCAACTAAAAGTGCCTCTTGCAAACAAATTCTTGAATTCGTTTGTGTTACTGTTTGGTAAACTCCTATTATGCCATGTTGCTTTGTGTTAAGATGTGGCTTGAAGACAATTATTAACCTCCAATATCCTGGAGAACACGCCAACTGTGGCAACCCGCTACAGCCAGAAAGTGGCTTTACTTACCGACCAGAGAATTTTATGGAAGCTGGCAGTGAGTATCACTTTGTTATTGGTTCTGCCAAACAGACTGATTTCTGTATCAATAAGCTTTAGTTTTATGTGTGATGTGAAGTAGGATATAATACTATATAAACTGTACTATATATGCTAATTAATTTTGTTGACACGGTAAAAAACAGCGTTTAGCCGATATTTCTGAGTTGTAACTGCTTTTCGTCTTTGGGTTACAAAGAAAGTGTTCTTGTATTTTAGTTTATTTTTACAACTTTAGATGGAACGACTATGGAGTGGCCTCCCTCATGACAATATTAGATATGGTGAAAGTTATGTCTTTTGCCATCCAGGAAGGTAAAATGGCTGTTCACTGTCATGCAGGGCTTGGCAGAACAGGTACAGTTCTGTTTCCTTTTACATACAGTATATGCTTTGTTGCTACATCAGTAGCTGACTGTATTAGAACACCCCAGGTGTTCCCTTAGATTTATGCTTTTAAATTATCCTGATTGGCTAACTGGATATTGGAGTAAGTTTGTCACTGACATTGTTTCTTGTGGTAAATCGTATATATTTTTCGATAAACGAACAGAAGTTAAAAGTGAATGTTGAGTCCTCATGAGATAAATTTAGGTTGCAGCTGACCAAGTTTTGTGTTCTCTGATAAGACACACCGACTTTAATCTATAGGCATTTTTTCTGGTTAAATTTTCAGATGGAGGTATGATAGCCTTAATTTGTGTTGGACTTTCAGAAATATATTTTGTCCAAGATGTCATTGATATTTAGCCGTTTTGATGGTGGGGAGAAGCTAATGGCATGTTTGTCTTTTGACTTATTTGTGATGGCATATGAATCACACTATTTTATCAGCTAATTGATAACATTGATCAGATTAATTGATTAAATTGATACCATCAGAAAGAATATTGTAACCATGCAACCAGGGTACCACAAAGACCATATTCTGTCGTCAAATTTTGTAGAATTTTCTATGAACAGCTTTACTTATTCCCTGTCATAGGACGTAAAATTCAAGAGTTCGTTCAGGAGACAATCACAGCCGCTGACATAGAGCATATCACATGACTACAAGAGTGATATTGTATTTATACAACAGTTCGACGGCACAAGTGCGTAGATAAATCAGAAACAACATCAGAGTGTATTTAAAATCCTCTGGTTTTTAAAGGAAATGGGGAACTACTTTCTTTCGCCACAAATTCCAGCCCAGAATAACAGTTAAACAAACCTCCGTAACAACGTTACTAATTCCAAATCATCACGTCTTTTAAATGAAAGAGAGAGACTGTAAAAGGCATGCGTTATTCCCATTGCACTGTGGAACCTTTCCATTACTTTTTAATCTAAACATGTGCTTATTTACAGTAAAGCGCGTCTCAAGACCCTTAAGTCCCACGCTGTAATTTTTTAAACCATTCCTGAGCACTGCAAATTGCTTAAATGGAGATTACAAATGTGTGTGTTACTTTCAGTTTCACTTTTATAAGTTCGATTTAGCGGCGGAGTGATACAAATGTTGAAGCGGTTCCCGTCGTGATACTTTTGGAATATCGCATGGCTCTCAGCCAATCAGATTCAAAAACCAGAAAGAACTGTTGTATATTATACTGTAGCATATCCATTCTGCTAGAAAAATTACTTTGTTTCTCTAAGTTGTACATTCTCGTTTAAATTATGAGAATTTCTTAGGTTAAAATTGAAGAAAAAATACTTTTATACATTTATATTTTCACAATGCTGCAAAAATGCTGTTATTACTTCTTAGATTGTCTCAACTTTTTCAAAGTTATTGATATCATGGAAATATATGCATAGATGTGTCAATAATGGCTGTTTAATAGGCCAATTTAACATAAATCTGTGTTCACTCGAGAGTAAGTTGACTGTGTGTCTGCAACCATAGTTACACGCATGCATGAATATCAGATGTTACGTGCTGAGGTGTATAACACTATAATGCTAACTAACACAAAAACAACAAGACGAAGGCATCATCTAACAACATTAAAAAGTTACCATTACTAACCTTTTTTTGAAGATATACAATACATATAAAAATACAAACCAATTCGGCTTCCAGTAAGAATGAGACAGACATTACAGACATTACAAGGGAGTTAACACACTATAAAGGTCATTTTTACGAGCTTTTAATAAAAAAGTAATAAATATTACACCTCTTTGTAAAAATATACACAACTTTGAACTAAAAGCCCACAGGGACGTTGTTTTGTCAAGCGCTGTCATGACAACCCTGCAGGAGTTTTTTTTCAATGATTAGCATCTAAGAGCTAGGCCGTTGACTGAGACTATTTTCAACTAAAAACGGAAAACTTTTTTGCGTTAAGACTGTAGGCATGCACAAATATTCCGAAAACAATAATGGCGGCCTCGATGCTGTATGTTTGTGATGTGCGACATACTTATTAACATTTCTCCAGCAAAAAGTAGATTTACTGAATCGCTGTGACCAGCGGAGACATAGTATTTATATACACAAACTATAAACACATATACACGCCGACAAAGTGTATTAAAAGCGCTTTTAGCTTAAAACAGGTTATGCGTATGTGCGCAGGTAGTACGTAGTGTTTCTTTACACAATATCGCCTGGCATGCATGATACAGCGTTTAGTTCAGTTTTCCCAGATCCATGTAAATGTAGATAATTTTGATAATGCTGTCATGTGTACATGAAACTTTTTTAAAACGCAAAGGACAAACTTTTCAGTTTTTGTTGTGTAAACATACTTTAAAGCTCCTATTTAATATCACAGGAACTCTGTTTTCATTTTCTTAACTCTTGACACAAATTAAGATATTACTGTCACCTTAAAGGAGCGGTATGTAATAATTTTACTGTATTAAATCAAAACAACACCTTAATATGTTCATAGACATTTAGGAAACATGTTAAGTTCATATAATGGTTTGTCCAAAAAACAACGCTATAGTTATTCCACGCTGAAATGTGCATTCCGTGCCGGAATGTCTGTTTTTGTTTTGGTCCGTGTGACCCCGCCCACTGACGATTTACCCACTAGTGCAGGGGTCTTCAACATTTTTTGGGGCAAGGACCCCTTAGATGAGAGATGCATATAGCAGGGACCCCCTCATACTAAATGTGTAAATGGAGCTGTTTAAATAGAAACAACCCTGTTGTTACGGCAATATTATGTTAAGACATTACATTAGCACTATTATGTTATTGTTGCACATAGGCAAAATACTGTTTTGTGTATTATTTAGTTTTTAAAATAGATTGCTTGATTATTTTAAGGGATTTGCAGCATCAAACATTTTCATTTTACTGTGAGGTGGACAATTAAACATTTATTTGAACCTTAGTATTTATTAAGGCTTCAATGAGATGACTGACCCTGGTTAATGGCACAGAGACTATTCTAGTGGAGGTACACTGTAAAAAAAAAACTTCCGTAAAAAAACGGAAAAAGTACTGGCAGCTTATTACACAGACTTTTTACTGTAATTAAAAATGAAAAATTTCTGTTAATTGAAAACTGTTTTTTAATAGAATAACTACAGTAAAAAAACTAAACATTGGTATACCTATAGTAGAAAAGTGGACATTTTCTGTGTTTTAATGGTATACCTACAATAAATAAGGGCAATTTCACTCATTTAATAGTATACCAACGCTCACTGACTTTCCCCTGTAATTAAACAATGGAAAAATACTCTTAATGTATAGTTTACCTACAGTAAATCAAAACCCTTTTTTCCACAGTATACATAAGTGTGCAGAAGCAGTAAAGAATTGTTAGATAACTGTGTACTTACAGTGATTATATTAATTATTATTAAAAACAACAACAACTTTGTAATAAAAACAGATTCTTTATAAATAATTTGTAATTACAAATAATTACTAAATAAGTAATAATGACTAAAATAGAAAAACATACTGTAAGAGGTCTTACTTGAGCAAACAACTTCTTTGGAAATTGGCTTAAAATTTTACTTTAAGGTGCATATGTAAGGACAAGTGGGCAAATTACAAATACATTTCAAGAAACCAAGTTAACTCCAAGATGGCAAGAAAACTGGGAACATCTTCAACAGTCAACTTTGAGATGCAATGTAATTCCAGACCTAAACCAGGACTGAACCACTGAAAAGGCATCCAAATGAAAAGTTAAAAAACACTTAACCTTCAACTACTATAGTTACAATTACATTTTACAATGATGAACATGCATAAGGATATGTTGTAATATCACATCCACATATTTCGTCTTCTTTCTCTCCATAACTGGTACTTATATTAATGTAAAACAAAAAGTAAACATCACTAATAATACAAACTAACATTTAACTTACGACTAATGTGATTACTTGCATGTCAATAGTTTACCCAAAAATGAAAATGCTGTCATCATTTACACACCTTCTTGTCATTTCAAACCTGTATGACTGACTTTCTTCCGCAGAACACAAAAGGAGATATTTTCCGCACCCTTACTGGAACGAGAGACAGGTGTTGGCTGTTTGCATTTACTCCACTCACTTACCGCTCGTCTCCTAGCTCTCTCTCCTGCCGCATCCCTCGCTACACCACGCCCCCCTCGCCACAATCACTATAAGATTTTACCAAATAAAGTGTAGGTACTTTTGACAACAATACTTGGAACAATATAGGTGGCAAAAGAGAAGCAGTATGATGAAAAAATGTGCTTAATTACCTTTAAATCTTCCAAGGATTCCGAAAGTCATTCAGGTCTGACAGGGATCGATGTATGTTGTACTGCTTGGTGCCCTTTTTTTGCTGCTTTGGACCCACTTTCTGGATTTATACCCGGCAGGCTCCTGTTCTAAACACAACAAAAATATATCACCTTACTTGGCTTGGAAAAATTAAATAAACTTTAAAATGTTAGCGATGCAGAAAGTGTGTGTGAGTGTGGGTGTGTGTGTTAGAGATGCAGAAAGTGTGTGTGAGTGTGTGTGTTAGCGATGCAGAAAGTGTGCATGTGGGTGTGCATGTGTGAGAGAGGGTGTGTCTGGTGTCAATAGCCATCAAGTCTTCAATGCTGATACTGATCATATTTCTTCTGTCTTTGGTAGTGGTCTCCTCTTCTCCTTTAGAAAAGAACTATTAGTAAGTATTAGTATTAGTATTAGTATTAGTATTAGTATTAGTATTAGTAGTACTTTAAAAACAGCGTACAGTAAATGTGCACGCGAATGAAATCCGTTTATGGCAGTTTAAACAGTCACTAATATGTGATGATACGGCTTAAGTGGTCAAATTAAACAGTTTGTGTGACACGCATCCTATACTTATATTGTCACATTTAAGATTTTAGGTTGGTTGTCTTTCCGATTTTCTTCCCACCTCTGCCTCACTTTCGATTTCAACATGGCGGTGGCGTGAAATGTTGTAGGGAACTACAGGCCTATATCGAATCTACCTTTCATATCTAAAGTTCTGGAAAAAGTAGTTTCAACTCAATTATGCTCCTTCCTCCAAAGGAATGACATCAATAAAGAATTCCAGTCTGGATTTAGAGCATGTCACAGTACAGAGACTGCTTTGATCAGAGTTACAAATGATCTGCTATTGGCATCTGACCGAGGTTGTATCTCGTTATTGGTGCTGCTAGACCTTAGTGCTGCATTCGACACCTTTGACCACAGCACACTACTACATAGACTAGAAAATTACATCAGCATTAAAGGTATAGCTTTGAAATGGTTTAAATATTATTTATCTGACCGTTTTCAATTTGTAGCAATAAACAATGAGGTGTCATGAAAATCGCAAGTCCAGTACGGTGTACCACAGGGCTCAGTCCCAGGGGCTCTGCTCTTCGCATTATACATGCTACCTCTAGGAGATATAATAAAGCAACACAGAGTTAGCTTTCACTGTTATGCTGATGATACTCAACTTTATATTTCCTCGAAGCCTCATGAAACACAGCAGTTCCATCGAATAATGGAATGCATAGTCGATATAAAAAACTGGATGAGTAACAACTTGTTATTGCTGAACTCGGACAAAACAGAAGTGTTACTTATTGGAAACATGGGTGTTTTATGCGACAACCACCGCAGGTAACTTTACTTACTTTAGTAAGGTTACGGTTATCCCGCTTATAGACTGATTTCTCAACTCAACTCAACTTTATTTATATAGCGCTTTTTACAATTTTCATTGTTACAAAGCAGCTGTACATACGTAAGACATATTGACTATAAGCAAAACAATTAAAGTTGTACCTGTAAAAACAAGAAAAAGGTGAAAACACAGAAGACAGACATACCCACATACAAAACACTCCACACACACAATATGCACACGTACTAACACACATAGACATAGACACACACACACGATGCGCACGCACACACACACGTACACAGACACGCACGCGCACACACACGCACGCACGCACGCACGTGCACACACGCACGCAAGCACGCACGCACGCACGCACGCACGCACGCACACACACACACACACACACACACAGTGAGAGCACACATTTAAGATAAAGGAGAGAGAAGCACAGGTCAAATATAACAGACTATAAATTCCTATATGCAATATTAATTAAGTAAAACTTTAAAATTCTAATTCTAAAGCAGACCCCCGGCCAGGCAACTAGTGCAAAAAACAGTATGCAAATGGTGGCGAGGAACCCAAAACTCTAATCGAGAAAAAAAACCTCAAGAGAACCCAGGCCCAAACGGGATTCCAGTTCCCCTCTGGCAAGAGCTGCTGCCTCTGCACAAGCTCGACAGTGCTTGCACAACAAGGCTAAATAAAAATAAATAAACTTACTAATAAGGTAAATTATAGTTTTAAGATTATCATTAATAGTCTAATAGCATTTGAAATTTTGTGGTGAAGACGTGTCAAGTGACCTTCTTTATCCAGCTCTATCATCTCAGCTCTTGTCAGGTCGTCGCTTTCCATTCTCTGCTCTACCATCAGGTCTGGCCATGAACTGCATCCTGCCCGCTGTGGTAACCTTGGAACAATGAGACAAGACTGGCTGAGAGTAGAGTACTGTTCTGCACTCTTTGATGCAACAAGTACATCAGTTGTGTTTTTGGTTCCAGTTGATCTAACTAATGCAGCCTAAACCCTCAGAGGATTTATGTTATGGAAGTGTAGTGTATGAAAGATTAAAAAGATGCGCCTTTAGTCTAGATTTAATCTGACAGAGTGTGTCTGCTTCCCGGACAGTGCAGGGAAGACTATTCCAAAGTTTTGGCGCTAGATAGGAAAAGGATCTACCACCTGCACTTGATTTTGAAATTCTAGGTATTACCAACTGACAGGACGCCTGAGAGCGTAATGCAGGTGAAGGACTGTAATACAAGAGGAGTTCACTCAAGTTCTGAGGAGCTACACCATGTAGGGCTTTATAGGTAATAAGCAAGATTTTAAAGTTAACTTTATAACCTTTATAACCAGGGTAACCTAAGGTTGACAGAACCGGGCTAATATGTTCATACTTTTTTGTACGTGTTAGAACTCGAGCTGCCGCGTTTTGGACCAGTTGGAGTTTTTGTAATAAGCCTGCAGGGTAACCACCTAACTGAATTACAGTAATCTCGTCTTGATGTCATAGATGCATGAATTAACTTCTCTGCATCTGACATTGAGAGCATATAATAATTAATTTGTTTCATTTATACAGTGCTTTTCTGGACACTTAAAGCGCTTTTACATGGAAGGGGGAATCTGCTCAACCACCACCAATGTGCAGCATCCACCTGGATGATGCGACGGCAGCCATATTGCGCCAGAACGCCCACCACACACCATCTTATTGGTGGAGAGGAGACAGAGCATATGACGTAGTTTAGATATATTCTTAAAATTGAACGTGGCTCTCAAATGACAGATTATCGAATAGAACGCCAAGATTCTTTGCTGACAATGAGGGTTTTATGGAACATCCATCAATAGTTAAGCAGTATTCTTGGTTGTTACGTATAGCAGTTTTCGGTCCACTAAGTAACACTTCTGTTTTGTCCGAGTTCAGTAATAAAAAGTTGTTACTCATCCAGTTTTTTTTATCGACAATGCATTCCATTATTCAATGGAACTGCTGTGTTTCATGAGGCTTCGAGGAAATATAAAGTTGAGTATCAGCTCTTAGTGTATTTCGACAGCTCGGGTGCCAGTTGGCGACAATCACTGCATATTGCAGCAAACAAACGATCTGGGTCAGAGCAGATTCCACCATTTCCGGTACTATTACGTTGCAAATTTAGAAAGGATTACTATATTATTTTACCATTTATGAGTAGGGCTGTGACGGTGGCAGTTTTTAGCACCGCGGTGGTAATGGACAAATCAACCCCGGTGGCTCCCCCAAAGCCAGCACTCCCTAACAAGATGGACCGCTTTACGGCTTCGGTTTTCCAGACCTCGTACAAAGCGTCTGCTCTGTTGGGTCGAGTGCTAAATGTTTCCTCCCTCCTCTCAGCCTACCAGGCTGAGCAATTGGAAGACATGGGTAAGCACCTGGATAAAGGTTCCCCATCGCCTACTCAGGAGCCCCGGTGGAGCCTGGCCAGGCTCTCTTCGGTCGGCGGGCGCCCTAATGCAGCAGCGCTGCGCTCTCGTCCCCCTGAGGCCCCCGCCTCAAATCGGCCGTTTGATAATGCGGCCAAACACAAGCCCCGTAACAGGCAGCCCAGCCTGCAGCTTAGCCAGCAGACTAACCAGCCACCTAAGACCTGGGGTAAGTCATCTTATGCTGCAGGCCCACCACTTCGGATGGCAAACGAAAGAGGCATACCTGATATGCCCCTTCTGGGGCTTCTTGGTCCAGGTTCACGGGCGCCCAGCCCATTGGACGTAAGTTTGAGTTTTCTTCCCCCTTTACCCAAGATGAGAAAGTTCTCAACCCAAGGGCCCCTTTTTTCCACAAATTCAGGTGTTTCCCATACACTATCCCCCTCATCTGCGCTCTGTTCGAGAGCTAGAGGGAAAATCAGCGGTGCCCTGCCTGTGTTGAAAAGTGCTCAACCAAAGCCTCTTCACAGTTTGCACAAATCATCCCTCATACACTCAATAAAAGCTTCGGCTACGCTGTGTGTTTCAAAAATAAAAAATCTGAATCAAAACCAAACACCAAGAGTAAACGCTCTGCTCTCTGCAGCCGTTTCTCCGATGTCCCGCATATCGCCGCCAGTCTGTCCACTAGATGGCGCCATTGCACCACGAATGAGCAGTCTGGCAGCTCCGTCTATATCCCCTACACGCGTGGGTACGCTCAGCGCTCATGCGACAGCTTGGCAGTCTGTGTCGGCCCCCGATTGGGTTATCCGCACCGTTACGACGGGCTACAGGCTCCAGTTTGCCAAAAATAACCCGCGCTTCAGCGGAATCCTCTCTTCTCACACAGAAGAGAGCTCCTCTCACGTTCTGAAAGACGAGATTTCCTCTCTTCTTGAGAAGGGTGATACCCTCGCATCTGTACAACCAGGGGTTTTATTCTCATTATTTCCTAGTCCCGAAAAAGGATGGCTCCCTTCGTCCTATTCTGGATCTCAGAGTGTTGAACAAACACTTAAGGACATACAATTTCAGAATGTTAACGCACGGCACTCTCTGTCGTTCAATTCATCAGAACGACTGGTTCACATCAGTCGATCTGAAAGATGCTTTTTTCCACATAAGCATATATCCTCCGCACAGGAAACTTTTTCGTTTCGCCTGCCAGGGCGTGTGTTACGAATTCATAGTTCTACCCTTCGGGCTCGCGCTGGGCCCGAGAGTGTTCTGTGCGCAGAGGCGGGGCTGGCGCCGCTCAGAATAGCGGGCCTAAGAATCCTCACATATATACGTAGACGATTGGCTGATCATAGCCGATTCAGAGGAGAAAGTGATGGAAGACACACGCCGTGTGATCGCTCACATCACCTCTGTCGGCTTCAGGGTGAACAAGAGCAAGAGCAACTTCTCTCCGAGCCAGATCACTGTGTTTCTGGGTCTGGAGCTGAATTCAGTGTCAATGCATGCCCGCTTATCGCGGTAGCACATCCTCTCATTCATGAATTCTCTCTCACAATTCAAGGAAGGAGCGCAGGTGCAATATCGCGCATGTCTCAGATTACAAGGTCTTATGGCATCGGCAATTCAAGTTTTGCCTCTGGGCCTTCTGAGAATGAGGGCTTATATGAAGTGGGTCCTATCTCTCCACCTCAGCCCCTTGCACGATCTCTGTTGCACCATTACAGTGACGCGCTCATGCTTAACAGCGCTGCGCCACTGGAGGAAGACGGAGTTTTACGCTCGTGGAACGCCTCTAGGAGCGATCATTTTGCGGAAAGTGGTTACGACGGATGCGTCCTTAACAGGATGGGGAGCCACACAAGAGGGCAGAACAGTGAATGGTGTGTGGCCAAACACTCTTCACTTAGCCCATATAAACTATTTGGAGCTCCTCTCTGTTTGGAAGGCTCAGAGGCAATTTTTTCCCTGCTTCCAGGGACATCATGTGCTGATACGCTTTGACAAACCCACTGCAGTAGCATATATAAATCGCCAGGGGGGCATGCATTCCTCCAAGCTCCATGCTCTGGCTCACAAGCTGTTGGTATTGAGCAGCCAACATGTTCTCTCCGTACGAGCCACTGTTGTGGAAAAATATCAGTCTTGTAGTTCAAAAAATCTCTCAGACAAGGAAGGTCCGGGTGTCAAGGAGTTAACTTTATTTGCTCGAGCCAAACAAAGTGAGATGTTCCAAGTCATCTAAAAATCAAGTGTTTTCCAGTCTACAATTATAGTAAAACTTCTGAAAGGTGGTCTCTTCTAAAACCAATCAGGTACTTTCCTGATATCTCTTATTTTTATTAACCAATTGTTAATTGTCTGCCACCAATAAGTCCCAGGCAACAAGGTACGTATCTAATGGTGGTACGCTGGCTATTACATCATTTTTTAAATAATTTGCATACAGTGGTTACCACACGAGACCACCAAACAAGCCATGGTCTCCATACGAGACCACCAAACACACCTTGGCATACGTGCGTAATCATGGTTACTTTTAAACAGTGGAAAATCCCCAGGTTTCAGAGAGAGCACAACAGGCTTCAAACTTTAGGCCTCTAAAAACATCACTGGATTTTACCTTGTTACATTGTGCTCAAATGTGCTTTAAACATGCTTAAAGTGACATTAAGTGCATTTATATGAACAATCATTGGTTACAGGTACAGATTGTGTCATTAAATCATCAATTCTTCTTCAAATAATCAAATTATATCATAAACCTACTTATTAACTCAACTTTATTTATATAGCGCTTTTACAATTTTCATTGTTACAAAGCAGCTGTACATGAGACATATTGACTATAAGCAAAATAATTAAAGTTGTACCTGCAAAACAAGAAAAGGTGAAAACACAGAAGACAGACATACCCACATACAAAACACTCCACACACACAATATGCACACGTACTAACACACATAGACATAGAGACACACACACACACACGGATGCGCACGCACACACACACAACACACACACACGTACGTACACAGACAAGTACGCACACACAACACACACACACAACACCACACACACACACGCACACACACACACACACGACACACACACACACACACACACACGACACAGACAACGCACACACACACACGCTCAGTGAGAGCACACATTTAGGATAAAGGAGAGAGAAGCACAGGTCAAATATAACAGACTATAAATTCCTATATGCAATATTAATTAAGTAAAACTTTAAATTCTAAAGCAGCCCCCCCGGTCAGGCAGATAGTGCAAAAACAGTATGCAAACGGTGGCGAGGAACCCAAAACTCTAATCGAGAAAAAAAACCTCAGGAGAACCCAGGCCCAACCAGGGGATTCCAGTTCCCCTCTGGCAAAAGCTGCTGCCTCTGCACAAGCTCCAGAGAACTTGCACAACAAGGCTAAATAAAATAAATAAACTTAATAATAAAATAAATTTAGTTTAAGATTATCATTAATAATCTAATAGCATTTGAAATTTTGTGGTGAAGACATGTCAAGAGACCGCGTCCTTCTTTATCCAGCTCTATCATCTCAGCTCTTGTCAGGTCCCCACTTCCCATTCTCCGCTCTACCATCAGGTCAGGCCATGAACTGCATCCTGCTCGCTGTGGTAACCTTGGAACAATGAGACAAGACTGGCTGAGAGTAGAGTACTGTTCTGTACTCTTTGATGCAACAAGTACATCAGTTGTGTTTTTGGTTCCGGTTGATCTAACTAATGCAGCCTAAACCCTCTGAAGATTTATATTATGGAAGAGTAGTGTATGCAAGATTAAAAAGATGCGTCTTTAGTCTAGATTTAAACTGACAGAGTGTGTCTGCCTCCCGGACAGTGCAGGGAAGACTATTCCAAAGTTTAGGCGCTAGATAGGAAAAGGATCTACCACCTGCACTTGATTTTGAAATTCTAGGTATTACCAACTGACAGGACGCCTGAGAGCGTAATGCACGTGAAGGACTGTAATACAAAAGGAGTTCATTCAAGTACTGAGGAGCTAAACCATGTAAGGCTTTATAGGTAATAAGCAAGATTTTAAAGTTAACGCGATGCTTTATAGGTAACCAGTGCAAGGTTGACAGAACCGGGCTAATATGTTCATACTTTTTTGTACGTGTAAGAACTCGAGCTGCCGCGTTTTGGACCAATTGGAGTTTTTGTAATAAGCCTGCAGGGCAACCACCTAACAGTGCATTACAGTATCTAGTCTTGATGTCATGAATGCATGAATTAACTTCTCTGCATCTGACATTGACAGCATATGACGTAGTTTAGATATATTCTTAAGATGGAAAAACGCAATTTTACAGGTGTTGGCGACGTGGCTCTCAAATGACAGATTACTATCGAATAGAACGCCAAGATTCTTTGCTGACGACGAGGGTTTTATGGAACATCCGTCAATAGTTAAACAGTATTCTTGGTTGTTACTTATAGCAGTTTTCGGTCCAATAAGTAACACTTCCGTTTTGTCCGAGTTCAGTAATAAAAAGTTGTTACTCATCCAGTTTTTTATATCGACTATGCATTCCATTATTCGATGGAACTGCTGTGTTTCATGAGGCTTCGAGGAAATATAAAGTTGAGTATCATCAGCATAACAGTGAAAGCTAACTCCGTGTCGCTTTATTATATCTCCTAGAGGTAGCATGTATAATGCGAAGAGCAGAGGCCCTAAGACTGAGCCCTGTGGTACACCGTACTGGACTTGCGATTTGCGTGACACCTCATTGTTTATTGCTACAAATTGAAAACGGTCGGATAAATAAGATTTAAACCATTTCAAAGCTATTCCCTTAATGCCGACATAATTTTCGAGTCTATGTAGGAGTGTGCTGTGGTCAATGGTATCGAATGCAGCACTAAGGTCTAGCAGCACCAATAACGAGATACAACCTCGGTCAGACGCCAATAGCAGATCATTTGTAACTCTGATCAAAGCAGTCTCTGTACTGTGACATGCTCTAAATCCAGACTGGAATTCTTCATTGATGTCATTCCTTTGGAGGAAGGAGCATAATTGAGTTGAAACTACTTTTTCCAGAACTTTAGATATGAAAGGTAGATTCGATATAGGCCTGTAGTTCCTTAGTTCTCTAGGGTCGAGTTGGGGTTTTTTGACAAGGGGCCTTATAACAGCCACCTTATATGCTTTAGGCACATGTCCTAATGTCAGAGATGAGTTAATAATACCAAGAAGAGGATCTATAATTTCTGGGAGCATCTCTTTCAGTAGATTTGTAGGTATAGGGTCTAGTATGCATGTTGTTGATTTAGATGATCTAATAATTTTAGACAGCTCATCTTGATCTACGGTATAAAATAATTGCATTTTCTCCTTAAGGGCGCTGTAGTTAGTTTGTTCAGCGGGTTTCACTTCTGATTGCATTGTTATAATTTTTTCTCTAATATCTTGGATTTTATATGTGAAGTAGTTCATAAATTCATCACTGCTATGCTGATATACAGGATCAGAAGTCACTGACGATTTATTTTTTGTTAATTTAGCCACCGTGTTAAATAAAAACCTAGGGTTGTGCTGGTTTTCTTCTATTAGTGATGAAAAGTAGGCGGATCTAGAAGTTTTAGGGCTTTCCTGTATTTTCGAATACTATCCTTCCATGCTGTACGAAATACCTCTAATTTAGTTTTCAATACTTATATGTAATCATACTTATTAAATGTGATTTCAGATCAACTCATCTATATACTAATGTTCCTATGGATACTTCTTAATACTTTTTAGGTATTTTATCAAGTGTTTATAACTGTGGTGAATAACAGTGCTCAAATACATGTAAACCAATACATGTAAAATATATCTATATGTGCTCAGAAATTACACAATACCACCCATGTCTGGGCGTTCTGAACAGGGGAGCGGACCTTCTATCGAGGGGGAATCCACTCTATGGAGATTGGCATCTCCACCCTCAGGTAGTGGGCCTTCTGTGGCAGAGATTCGGCCTGGTGGCCGCAGATCTCGTCACCTCGCATGAAAATGCCCATTGTCCTATGTTCTTCTCAGTAAGGGATAAGGACGCACCCCTCGGCGTGGATGCGCTGGCCCACCCGTGGCCACGAGTGCTGCTCTATACGTTTCCTCCTCTCTGCCTGATACTGCCTACCCTGGCCAGGGTGAGAGATCAGAACTTGTCTCTTCTCCTGATAGCACCCAGGTGGCCCAAAGCACCATGGATGGCAGAGATTTCTCCTCTGTTGTATGCTCAGCCATGGCCCCTCCCATTACGCACGGACCTCCTGTCCCAGGCGAATGGGGAAATCTACCACCCCCACCCGGACAGGGTGGATCTCTGGGCCTGGCCCGTGAGAGGGCAAACTTAAACACATTTGGGCTTCCTGCTCATGTTATCGCCACTGTTAAGAACGTTAGAGCCGCTTCTACGCGGTCTTTGTATGACTGTAAGTGGCGCGTGTTTGAGGAGTGGTGTGATGGGCGCAGGTTGATTTCGTATCAGTGCTCTGTTGCTGATATTTTGTGCTTTTTGCAGGACTTTATAGATAAAGGAAGATCCTTTTCCATTATTAAGGTCTATTTAGCAGCTATCGCTGCGTGCCATGTCGGATTCGATGGCACATCTTTAGGGCAACACCCTCTCCTTCGCAGGTTTATGAAGGGCACACGGCGCTTTCTTCCCACGCCTGCTAAAACTGTGCTAGAGTGGGACCTCTCCATGGTGCTGGAGGCTCTGTCTCGGCGGCCCTTTGAACCTTTGGGAGACATTTCGCTGAAACATCTGTCTTTCAAAACATCATTGCTTCTGGCTCTGACCTCTGCCAAACGAGTCAGTGTTTTGCATGCACTCTCTGTTCATCCTTCGTGCACAAAATTTTATTTCGGTGGAAATAGAGTTTTTCTCAGGCCTAACCCGGCCTTTATGCCTAAATGCTTCCCAGCAGTGACGTGTGAGATGATAGAGCTATCTGCCTTTCACCCACCTCCTTTTTCCTCTGCAGAGGATGAGAGGTTACATGCTTTGTGTCATGTGCGTGCCCTGCGGGCGTATATGGACAGGACTAAGGCTTTTAAAAGAGCAATCAGCTCTTCATTTCCTGGGCTCCCTCTCACACAGGGAATCCCATTTCCAAACAACGCCTCTCTCATTGGCTTGTGGAAGCAATTTCTATGGCATATGAGTCCATGGGAGTGGATCAGAGCTCACTCTACCAGAGGCATGGCTGCTGTTCAGGGGAGTTTCGCTACAGGACATCTGTGCCGCAGCTAGTTGGACTTCTCCTCATTCGTTTGTCAGATACTACCGGCTGGATGTTACCAGGACCCCGGTAGCTCATTCTGTTTTAGGGGTGGGCTCATCATAGCCTTCTTTAAACCCTTTATAGCTTGGTGGGTCAGGTTTAGCGCACTTACATCACTAAGCATCTCACTTCTTTCACATACCGGCTTTCGCTTGGCATCTCACATTTTTACTATGTGCATTGTCAGCATCACTTATGTGTGCATGCTATCGCATGTCACCTGTAAAGCTGTTATCTAGCTCCCTCTCTATGTACCTGGGTTGCTTTTTTGTGACATGTTTGGCACCGCCCACATGGGTGACCGTCTTCTGGCTTGTGGACCTTCGTTGAGTGTCTTGGGCAACCGGGGAGCTGTCCAGTTCTCCCATAGGTGGATCTCGTAACGAGCTGATGATAGAGAACAATAGGTTACTATCGTAACCCCGGTTCTCTGAAACATCGAGTGGAGAGATCCACCAAGTTTGCCCCGCTTGCTGCACGAGAAGCGAATATGCTCACTGAGGAAAGGTAGCGCGTGCAGTAGCCTTTATGCATTAGGTGAGGGGGTGGGTCCTCACCTGGCATAGGGCGCGCGCTCCTGTCTGTCTAGCCAGACTTGGTGCAATTGGATGCTTCTACAGAGGTCAGGTACGGATGCCCTTCCCATAGGTGGAGCTCTCCACTCGATGTTTCAGAGAACCGGGGTTACGATAGTAACCTATTGTTTCCTATTCAGATTGCCATAAAAACGTTACTTTTTCCTACTCGTTGATGGAAAACTTACATGTTGAAATTGTCCAGATTAAAATGCGTCATGGTCCTGCCTTCTTGTTCATGATTTTCTAGTCTTGTGGCAGGATCGTGACAGATCCCTTATGTTTAGTGTGAGAAAGTCATGGTTTGTTTATCAGTGACATTCCATGTGCTTTCTCGTGTCTCGTCATTGGCCCCGCTCCTCTCATTTCCCGTATTACTTCCCGGCCGTGTATCATTACCCTCACCTGCCTAGTGTTATCATCCCTCGTTTGTGTTCCCTATAAAATGCCCTCGTGTTCATTGTCCTGTGCTCGTTCGTTGTACTTGTACCTTTGTTCCATCCACTGTGAGTCGTGTCTTGAAATCCCTGTTGGATTACTTACTCTGAAACCGGTTCTGTTTTTCCCTGTTTTTGGTTAGTCTTGTTGTATGTTTATCTTTAAGTCTAGTTTTGGTTTTCTTTGATGCCCCATCGAGGGAAGTATTTATTTTCTGCTTTTGTTTAGTTTCAATCATGTCGGTTTTGCGCCATCGTGGGTTTTTGGTTTATTTTCTGTTTTGTTAATAAAGTCTTGTGTTAACCCCTTCACCGCCTGCCTGCATTTGGGTTCTTCACCACACCTTTCGTGACAGAACGAATGAGCCTTTACCGAACCTAGCAGGCAGCGATGGACGCTATGCGGTCCCACCAGGCTCGCCTCCTCTGCGGTATTCGCCAGGTGAACACGGACCTGGGGGACTATGTAGACAGGTTCCTGGATGCTGCAGAGGAGGCGGAGCTGCCGATGATCTTCAACGCCGGTCTCAAGGACCATCTTTCGTGGGCGGAGATGAGGTCGTTGAGACCTCTGGACTTCGACGTCGTGTGGCGTTACGCCATGTACCGATTGGAGTCCAGGGTCTCAACCCAACCCATCTACCCATCTCCGCTGCCCTGCTCTGCAGATCGGGGTTGTAGACACCGCCACACCGTCCGCCTCAACCCCTGCAGCCTCGCCTCCAGCCAGCCTCGGTGGCAAGCGGGGGAGGCGAGAGTCATGGGGGTCCTCGTCGGAGGCCTCCAACCCCGAGCCAGCCATGCCCTTCACCTCCTTCCTTCAGCCGACCACCAGACGGGTGGCTTGGCTGAAGAAGAAGAGGAAACGGAGGGGGGCGCGGGATCCAGCCAAGCCCGTGCAGCCGGCATCCCAGCCGGGGTCCAGTCTTGTGTCCAGTCCGGTGCAGCCGGTATCCAGTCCGGTGCAACCAGAATCCAGTCCAGTGTCTTGTCCAGCCCAGCCGGTCATCCAGCCGGCGATCCAACTTGCGATCTAAACGGCATCCAGGCTGGTGATCCAACCAGCGTCCAGTCTGGTGCAGCCGGCATCCAGTCCAGTGCAGCCAGGATCCAGTCCTGCCCAGCCGGTATTCAGTCCAGTGTCCAGTCCGGTGATGCCGGTGTCCAGTCCGGTACTTCCGGTGTTCCAGCCGGCCTTCCAGCCAACCTTCCAGCCGGCGTCTCATCCGGCAGTCAGTCCGGCCCCTAACCGTGTCCGGCCAGCAGCCAAGCCTGCCCAGGCCACTACCAAGTACCCCGGGACTCCGCGCCTTCGAGCGCCTCCAGGGACTAAGACTGTTCCCCCCATAGACTTTATGGTTTCCCCTCCCCCCCTCCCATGTTTGCTATTTTTATTATCCCATCCCAACCCGTTTCTTATTCTTGCCTGTTTGCCTTTAATTCTGTTTTCCATTTTTTGTCTGTTCTTGTCACTGTCCCAGTCGGTCTCGTCTTGTTAGTCGGCCCCTTGGTGAACACCTGGGGGTGTTCATTAAGGGGGGGGCTCTGTCATGGTCCTGCCTTCTTGTTCATGATTTTCTAGTCTTGTGGCAGGAACGTGACAGATCCCTTATGTTTAGTGTGAGAAAGTCATGGTTTGTTTATCAGTGACATTCCATGTGCTTTCACGTGTCTCGTCATTGGCCCCGCCCCTCTCGTTTCCCGTATTACTTCCCGGCCGTGTATCATTACCCTCACCTGCCTAGTGTTATCATCCCTCGTTTGTGTTCCCTATAAAATGCCCTCGTGTTCATTGTCCTGTGCTCGTTCGTTGTACTTGTACCTTTGTGCCATCCACTGTGAGTTGTGTCTTGAAATCCCTGTTGGATTACTTACTCTGAAACCGGTTCTGGTTTTCCCTGTTTTTGGTTAGTCTTGTTGTATGTTTTTCTTTAAGTCTAATTTTGGTTTTCTTTGATGCCCCATCGAGGGAAGTATTTATTTTCTGCTTTTGTTTAGTTTCAATCGTGTCGGTTTTGCCCCATCGTGGGTTTTTGGTTTATTTTCTGTTTTGTTAATAAAGTCTCGTGTTAACCCCTTCACCACCTGCCTGCATCTGGGTTCTTCCCCACACCTTTCGTGACAAAAATGTGTACATTTATGTACACATTACTGCATTAAATGCGCGTTCAAAAGATGTGCACAGGAGCGCAAATGAATAGATGTCTCTCCGACACTAAGCAAGCAGGTCATAGCCAGTTTTGATTTTATGTATCTGTTCATTTCACAACAAGATCCATTGCAGAACCCGCAGAAGAACCTGGGGTTTGCCGTGCAGGGCCGCGCTCGAATGCACCAACGGAAACGTATGCAAGGCTTTTCCTGCATAAAGAAATTGGAGGCGGCCGACTCCGTCAAAACTCTCTCCAAAATTATGTCGGGTGTCTTCACAAGAAATGCTGCGTGCATTTAACAAGACTTTTGTTTGTAACTGCAGTTGCTGCATTACGCCACAATGGAGGCGCTGTTTCGTTATCAGCACACTGGGGTGCTAAAAAGAGTTGCGGAAAAAGACCTAGCTGAGTTTCACGGCTGTTTGTTTTACATCCAAGTACGTTTAATTTCTTGAAATTTCTTAAATTAACATGACGTACATCATTGTAATGTCTTTAGCTGTGCAGTTGGATCGTTGAATCAGCGTATACTGTACACAGCGAGTTCGCCAGTATGAACGCACATTGCGTTCAGAACAACTCGGACAATGATGACTCATTTGAACCGATTTATTTAAACTATTCAACTTTTCAGTCATTACCGAATATAAGAGATCATTGAATAATTTAAAGTGAACCACAGAGAATGCAAGATTTGCTCATTTAGTAAGACTGGTCAATTCAGTTGGCTATTGTGGACTGAAAAGTTAATTTTTTGAAAATGATAAAAAAGCTTTATTTGATTAAAAAATAAACTCTGTATGGTTGAATAAAAGTATTTTATATAACTTAATAATGGTCATTTTCATTTAATTTTATTAGAACTTTTAAAATGTCAAAATCACTTTGGTTAAGGCACTTACAGGTCCTGTAGGCCTACGTGTGTGTACAAGATAAGGATGGCACCACCTCCGCCTCATTTTGAGCCAGGAAAAACCCTGGTATGCCAATAATTTCTGTGTTAATGTAAACTATTTTAAATAAAACCATCCACGACTGAAAGGCTACAAATAGCAATCCTTATCGCAACTGTAATTTTTATTACACTTATATTTGTCACAGTTACGTACTAGCGCCGGTGGCAGTTCACCACCGTCATGGCACAATATTTTGAATTTGGACTGCGATACCAAGCTCAACCGTCTGTCAATAAATACAGCTCCTTTAAGGTTTTCAAAATAAAATGTAAAATTCAAAATTTACTCTGTAAAGTAAAATACTGAAACTTAAGACTAAGGTGGCTTTCACACTTGCAATTTGTCTGAGTGCGACTGCACACAAAGTGTAGCCTGGTTCGCGTGAATATGGAAGCAACATGGATCCGGGTGCACACTTGTTCAGGAAGTAAAGTAACCTGCGTATCCGTTTAGCCGATTAAGATGTATTTACTTCAATAAAACATATGTAAGAGATGATAGCGTTGATGATTTACCTTGGATTCGAGAGAGAGTGAGCCTGCATTATATTTGCGTGTTGCATTCAGAGCGGCAAATTAATGGTAATATGCTGTTTCTTGAGAATAGTCTGTTTGCAAGCAGCAGAAAGCCATCTGCATGCAACTTACAGTACATACAGTAAACCCAAGTGCCTTTTACTCTGCTGAGCATAATACCAAATAAATTCACAAAATATTAACCCGCCTTCTGTTTTATATCATGGGTCATGCACATTTGTGATGACGTAAGATGAACGCAAACGTACGGTGGCCGCTGTCACTGCGCTGCAACGGAAGAAAATACATGCAAACAGAAAAAACATCAGCAAACTCAGAAAGCATCTTCATTAGTTTGGCGACACATGCCCTGCAAATATTCGCAACACAAAAAAAATGCAGAAACGCGCTGCAAATTCTCGCAACACAAACAAATACAGAAACGCGCTGCAAATTCTCGCAACACAAACAAATACAGAAATGCGCTGCAAATTCTCGCAACACAAACAAATACAGAAACGTGCTGCAAATTCTCGCAACACAAACAAATACAGAAACATGCTGCAAGTGGCACAAACAACAACGGAAGTGTTTCCAGGGACCAGAGATGGCAAAAGTACACACATCCTTTACTTAAGTAGAAGTACAGATACTCATGTTTAAAAGTACTCAAGTAAAAGTTGAAGTACTGACTAAACTTGTTTACTCAAGTAAAAGTATAAAGTATGGGCTCTAAAATGTACTTAAGTAAAAAGTAGCCAATACTACTACCTGTTTTAGAGTCACGCTCGTACCTCACAACTGAACTACCATTATGTAGAACACAAGCATAAAAAAGACTGATGGAATAAATCTATTTGCCACTACCTAGGTAGTGGAAAAAAAACACAAATTTATAATACAATTATGATGTAAGATAAGAGTGTAAAGGACAAGCGTATTGATAATAATTGTGACAGAATTCCCTTTGTCTCAAGTTCTCAACCATAATTTTAGCTATTCTTTGTGTTGCCTTCCGCCTTGGTCCGTGGCAGCTTCTTAGACTACTAGCCTATGTCTGTGATTCGTAATAGCTAGGAAATGACTGTTTGGTACTGTGATTGTCAAAACATTTTATAACAGAATTTCACTGCTTTCAATTTTAGATTAACTGTCCCTTTACATTTTAAGCACAGACCATTCATGGACATATCATTATACAAAGGTTGTAGACACTTGGGAGATCTTGTCAAAAAGAGAAAACTGAGAAATAAAGAGATAATTAATTAGGCAAGTCAACTTACTTGGTAACCATTACTGTTTTTCTCGATTGGTTAAACACATTTCTTGAAATTATGCCTCGCTTTAAAATATTAAATGTTTAGCCTCTTACATTGTACGTTACACTTGTTCAACATTAAAACTGATGTCAGTGTTGCTAGATTAGGTGGATGATTTCCAGCCCAAAGTCTCACTAAAACCTACTCACTCCAACAAAAACCAGCCCAAAATTTTAACTTCCAAAATAATGTGATAGTATTTTATTGCAATGTCAATCAACGTTGATAAGGATCGTTTTTTATTTCCTTATAATTTTAATCATGACAAGATGAAAAAATATAATAAAAATCAGGAAAATAGATCAAACACATCAAACAAGGCAAATGCATTAAGAAAATTAGAAAATAAGACTAATAGGATATGTCCAGAAACCACTTCAAATGGCAATCATGAAATTAGCGCATTTTTGTGCAAAAGTGCCCACTATAATTAGTTCATCGAAAGCAACGCAATGAGCAGGTATTTTTCACTCGTTCATGAACTGAACGCACACACCACGATAGCAAAAAACATGCAATTCATACATACTAATGAACAACAGCAACAATAATGCGCTTACCTTAACGAGCTGCCTTAACTTCTGAAAGAACTACAGTACATCTTTCGTGAAGTATATGTTTGTAGAACATGCGAATAGCTAAATAGCTAAATTACATATTTAAAATCTGGTCCTTTCGCGCTAAAAAACCTTACCATTCACGAGTCACCACATGATGCAGAATATCACGCTCGAGATCTGAGAACAGTTACTCTGTCTTCTTTGATTTGATTGGTCACCGCTTTGCTCTGTAAACAGTAACTCCCGCCTTCTTACATTTGATTGGCTAGTGGCCACCTCACACAGCAAGTATTTGTACTTTGTTACTTCCCATCTCTGCCAGGGATTCAAAAAACTGATGCACCATGGCTGGGACGACGTGCTTCATTTCACTGTTGCCATATTCATAGGTGGAGTTATCAACAAAGAACTTTTATTGGGGTTCTATTTTCTTTGTTGTTGATCATGTTAAATGTATTTAATAATTGATTAAACAATATGAAACTTTTTCGTCCTTCCACACGATTGACACTTGTGAAAGCATGTCGGGCAGCTAACACTACGTTTCATAGTTTCGTTTGTTAAATTGTTTAAATCTGCCGGTTAGAATAGAAAAAAAGAAACATGCATAACAACTGCGTTTAAACCCACGTGGAGCAAACGGATGTATAAAAGAACGGACAGAACAGAATGTTTATTGACATTCTGTGATATATGGTTATCTTTTGTATTTTGTTTACATGTTCTTGATAAGAAAACAAGCGTAAAAGCCTATTTTACTCTGGAAAGTCTGTTCAGCCAGTTACAGTAAAGGCGACAGTAGAGAAGACTAGCTGTTCTTCGTTTGTCTGGTAACAATAGCCGGACAAGAATATCTGTTTTTATCATTTATAATTTTGATAATAATATGAAGATGTGTCGTGTGGGTTTCATCTTGTATGCTTTTTTCCACATATGTGCAGCCATATTAATTTCTGAGGTAAACCTAAAATAATAAAAAAGAATTTCTGCCTCTTACAACTTCAACAATAGTTTTTACGATAATAGCTTAATACTTACACATGTATGTAAAGTATTTTAATTCCATAATAAAATATTAATACAAATATAAACAGTGAAGGCATTCATCAACTCGAATGTAATATAGCAATGCTACAAAAAGTAAAATAACAGATTTATGTGAAACAAGTCATAGTACTAAAGATCATTTAACATAGTAAAATAATGTTTCTCTAGGCTATATGCAAACTCGTCCTTTGTTTTTCTGACTCTTGATGCTGCGCAGTTGGGTGGTTTTCCCTCTCCACTTCTAGCGAAGTGATGTAAATGTTTCCTTATTCCCTGACAGTTAAGCCGTTCACAGTGCCCTTTGAACGGAACATGTTTTCTCACTTTGGATTGGAATTTCACTGAAATGACGCGCGTCCCACACCTGGTGTATCAGTTTTGGAGTCCCCTGGAAACACTTCCGTTGGCGCCTAAAGACGTAATTTCGTGTACAGACGTCTTTGTTTTAGACAATGGCAAGTCCAAAAACGGGAAAATTTGCATAAAATGTATTAAACATATAGTCGTGACGTCATCATTTACGTAACCACGTGTCATTCATGCGTGACATTGCACGTGGTCCTATGTCATTCGTTTTCCGTATAGGTAAGCACTATCTTAATACACATCATAGTAACATAGACAAGGAAGAATTTTCCTTGAAATTTCAAAATACAAGAGGTAGAGAAATGATGGCTTTAAAACTGCAGACACATTCTTAAAAACGTTCACTAGCGCACATAAAAAATACTGCAATGCACTCAAGTGTTACTATAGTAGCCTATAGTAATGTACAGTATATCGTGATAATAAGCAGTAGTAAGCTCTATTACGGAAATTATATTTTTTTATGTACATTGGAGTATTCTGTTGTATTAAATATTGTAAACTGACAAACTGTGGTAAATACTATAGTATCATTTACTATGGTAATGTTCAAAAACACTATAATATCTAATAATTTTACTACAATTTACTTTGCAAATGCTTAGCATACTACACTATTTTTTCATGTGGAAGTGTAAAAGATTACAATTGACACCGATTTTTAAAAATATTTTGGGGTAAACAATATATATATATACAGTATATATAAATACATGTCTGTAGTTGTATCTGATGTCCACAAGAGGTCCTCAAACACCACAGAACAAAGTCTATGAATGGAATCGAAGGACGTTGAGGCTAGTTTTATTATCATTTAGCTAATTTTTAATTGAATAATAATATTATATCTGCCAAAATGTTTCATTGTGATCATTTAATTCTCATGTTATGTATTGTACTGTTATTTAACCAACAAATGAGATGGAATCATTTCATCCTTAAACAGTGGGCTATATTGTTATTAAGCCTAATTTGTATGACATTGCTTAATAAGCTTAATTATGTGCCCTTCTTACAAATAAAAATGAATAAATACAAAAACAATATTTAAGTATTACTTCTGTTTCAAGACACTTGTCAGGTTCTGTTAGGACAGACTCAAATGCTAAAGAACAGAACATTTTTTTTATTGAAGCAGCTTAAAACAGAAAAGGTAGCGTAGTAATGAAAGAGAAAACAATGTGGGCTATATTTATTTCTAAGTAGGTCAGGAATGAAAACTTTCAATGGAGTGCATTTTCTTACTTATTACCATAAGCGTCAGATGTTTTTGTCACGAGTGGTGGTGAAAGAACCCAAATGCAGGCAGGCGGTGAAGGGGTTAACAAAACACTTTATTTAACAAATAACAAGACAAAACAAAAACCCACGATGGGGGAAAATCAACTAAGGATAAATACAAAATAAAAACTTCCCACGAGGGGGCAAAACATACAGACAGGATCAAAATAAAACTAAAATCCACAGACAGGGCAAAGCAACAGGAACACGTGCAAACTCAGACACTAAACAACCAGGTAAGCACATAAGTACACTTACACAGGACGCAGCAAAACACAATGACCACAACGTATGTACACGCACATAACACAGTACAATCCACGAGCACAAGACAAAGAAACAAGAGGGTATTTAAAGGGAGGACAAACGAGGGATAACGACACGGGGCAGGTGTGGGTAATCAAACACTTAGGGAAGGATAACGAGGAAACGAGATGGCGGGAACAGAGACGAGACACTGGAAAAACACATGAGAGGTAAAAACATAAACATCTCATGGCCTTCCCACATAAAACCCAAGGACTCTGCCCCGATCCCACCACACGACTAGAATTTCATAAACAAGACGGTGGGACCGTGACAGTTTTGTTGTAGATTTATGAGGCTAGTTGTCTCTGGGCTCTGTAAAGCTGAACAACACCGCTTCTATATATAGAAATGTTACATAGCACATTATGCTCATTGGGTATTGTATATACAAATAAATAAATATGCATAAGCAGTTGAATTACAAACATACGTTTCTACTGCATAATGCTTGGCATAAGATTGGTATAATCACCATATAAAATACAGAACTATAAAAACTGTCTTAAATAACAACAATGGGACAAGAGTATGGTCAACTTCATGTGGCGCTGCGCAGACCATCAGTGCATCAGCATATGACATCAAAGTACCGCAGGAGTGACAAGAAAGCACTGCTTGCTCTTTCCAGCGTAACAACCTCAAGTCTGTCCAAAAATGAGCACCCATGTGCCTAGTACCCTATAAGGTCTACACTTCCTGACATCACAAAGTGTGGACTCAGAGGAGGTCCACAAGACCGGAGTGTGCCATTTGGGACAGGGCCTTACTCTCATTCCTCTCTCCCCTCTTCATCTTACTCTCACTTTTTCCTCTTCCTTAACACTCACTACTCTAAGGCTCTGTCCCAAATGACACACTCCGGTCTTGTGGACCTCCTCGGAGTCCACACTTGGTGATGTCAGGAAGTACAGACCTACAGGGCACTAACACGAGTCCACAAGGGTACATGGGAGTGTATTTTGGGACAGACTTGAGGTTGTCATGCCGGAAAGAGGAAGCAGTGCTTTCTAATTGCTCTCGCGGTACTTTAATGTCATCCGCTGATCAGTCTGCACAGCGCCACATGAAGTTGACCACACTGTTGTCCCGTTGTTGTTATATGTACATTTAGTCATTTAGCAGACGCTTTTATCCAAAGCGACTTACAGAGAGTTCAGGGAGCAATAAAGCGAAATGTCATACAGGGGCAATAATACAATAGGTGCTAATACCAAGTTACTAGTTTCCATAAAAGCCAGAACAATACCTGTTGAGAGAAAGAGGGTTAGTTTTTTTTTCTTCATTTGCCTGTCAAGTATTCACAGAAGAGATAGGTTGTAAGTAGTTTTTTGAATGTTATATGGGACAGGATATTCCGGTTTTCATAGTACTGTATTTCATATGGTGATCGTGCCACCTGAGCATTAAGCAGTAGATGTTTGTAATGCAACTGCTTATTCATAGGCTATATTCAATTATTTACCTTATGTGCTTGTTGTACAAACAAAGAATGTCTTCCTGAAGGAGATTTATAGTGCTGAAGCTGTGGTATTGTACTAAACAAATTAGTTAAAAGTGTTTTCACACATGGGCCCTTAGTGTTGGTAAATGAGTGTAGACTTGTATATGGCAGTATTTCCCAATAAAACCCAAGTGCTATGAATTTTGTCTAATGTAGATAACTTAAAAAGAAGTGTGTTCACAATTTTGTGAAGCACTTTCCAGTTTGTAAAGCAGATAATGTGGTTGCATATGAGTTAAATAATTGGTGCTCCATGTGCTGCACATGGAGATCACATCTGTTCCCAATCATTCTGTTATTACTGGTATTGTGCTCTTCTCCTGATTTGCTCTTGTGACTGTAGTAGTTTCTTTAAATGGTCTGTGTGGTTACTCTGTGTATTTGTAGATGTTTCAGCCTTTCTCTAATCATAGCTTCCTAGGCAGTGGTGGACAGTAACGAAGTAAATTTGCCTGAGTACTGTACTTAAGTACACTTTTTGAGTATCTGTACTTTACTTGAGTATTATTTTTTCTGAGTACTTCTACTTTAACTTCACTACATTTGAGAGACAAATATCATACTTTTTACTCCACTACATTTATAAAAAGGTCCAAAAGTAGAAAATGGTTTCTATGCAGCGGGTTTTCCTGTGTGCGCAATTGATCTGGCTTGCGATCTTCCAGGACCTTTTACTGTTGCCAAGTATTTCAGTTTTTCTAAGCTCGCGTTTTTCCGGCAAGCTTTGAATGGCCATTTGGCAGATTTTTTTTACGCAAATCTGGCAACTCTGGGATCTTCCCCGCTAAACTAATGTAAACGTACGCGCTGCTACACCATTGATAGCGCTCTAAAAAGGCAAATAGAACAATAAAAGACGAAAAAGGCACATGTTAAAGTGTGGTGTAATCATCTGTGGGTTACGATCAGTCAAAGATCGTAGAAACATTGTCATGAAAATGATCGGCATAACGGCTAAACGGTAAATAAGCATCACATACACCTTGAGCTACGCGTGCGTGTTAACTTCTGATCTGCTGCTATATCATTTAAAGCGATTTGGAGAATGAATGATGTTTTTACTGAAGTAACTATAGTTGAAGTATTCCTGTTGAAATAAAAACAATAGAACCCTGCCCAAAATACAACATAAAATGTAATGGATTTAATGGTTATAATGGGAATTGTACTATGGATACTTGTTGTCTACTTGTATGTGATGGATTCTATTGGTGGGATGGTAAATCCTATTGGAATAAAACCCAAAACACACTACAAAGAGGAATTTAATTTAAAAATCTCATTCTAATTCAAAAATTCATTTTTTTTTTTCAGCAGGGATGGTATTTGCAGTAAAACCACAGTATCCACAAATTTACCATTTTCTATATATAGGAACCATACTCCAATTAATAATCTTTAGTAAAACCACAGCAACTAAAAATACCATAGTTTCATTATACTAGCTATAGTTTATGTTTGTAGTTAAATTACGGTAATACAAATGGTAATAAATCCAACAAACACATGGCTTCTACACTTTACTATTTACAAGAACCTTACTACTTACTGGTAAATTGCTGCTAAAACTGGTAAAGGGAATATACAAAATAAAAGAACACTGCTCATAAATACATATAGGACTAGGGGGCTAATGAGGATATTTAGGCTAAATGATCATACAGGATTATATCTAAACTAAACATATATGCGCTAAACACATAAAACTCTTAAAGGAGTTGCTCACTGCAAAATTTGCCTCCATTGACTTTCCATAGTAGGAATAAAAATGACTATGGAAAGTCAAGGGGGCAAATTTTGAAGTGAACTGCTCCTTTAATACCACTGATACTGTGAGCTACTCAGTGTGTTCAGTAGGTTGCTTCAGAGGCATAAGGTATACGACAATAAAACAATGCACAACTGACATAAAGGAAATTTACTTTTAATACTTGAGTACTTTTAAAAGCACGTACTTCTGTACTTTTACTTAAGTAAGAATCTGTCTTTACAACTTTTACTTGTAGTGGAGTAATATTTGACCAGTAGTATCTGTACTTTCACTCAAGTAAGGAAGTTGTGTACTTCGTCCACCTCTGTTCCTAGGTTGATTGTTCTGCTGTGTTTGATTTGGCTGTGCAGAGCCTAACTCTGATATATATTTTCATTCAGTGCCTGTTCTGTTGTAGCAAACTAATACATTTTGTTTTGGTTCTTTGCCCGTCTCTATCTCTTGAGTCTTCTCTTTAATGGAATCTGATACATAAAGCTAATTCAGTGCATAAAAATAGAACATACCAGCATTCACAAAGTCCTAATTCACGAAGAGAATAAAATTATTTAGACCAAATTTACAATGTTTTCTTTTTTTAATTTCTTAACTGTATGTGCCTATTGTGTCTTCCTGATTTTCAAATTCATTATAATAAGAGTCATATATCCTATATTTTAACAGCTTTTCTGAATATCAAAATGTATTAAAAACTATCATCATGTTATAACGCAACGTAGTATAATTAAAACGGGCATTAAGAGCAAATCCTTAATATAAATAATCATGAAGAGTACACAAGGAAAGTCTTGCTAAAATAAAAATGGTAAGGTGTGACTTTTATTTTGACAAAGGAAGTCTTGGGTTTACGCGTCTACACGAAATTACATCTTTAGGTGCAATAACGCATCCACGCGTTATATCGTCTGTACACGTTACGTCTAAAGAAATATTTGCAAAAACGGCCATTTGCTAATGTCGTCACAAGGTTTTATATAACTTAATCGCGTCCACGCGTTATATCGTCTGTACACGTTACGTCTAAAGAAATATTTGCTAAAACGGCCATTTGCTAATGTCGTCACAAGGTTTTATATAACTTAATAGAGTAAACACATAAAAAGATGAAAATACCCTTAATTATTTCATGATAAATTCAAGTTGAATCTGCAATTCTTAAAAACATTAATTTTAGTGATATCTTAATATAATTTGTTATTATTCAAAACTGATTTAATAAAGTTTTTGTTTTTGAAAAATAACAGAAGGTTTTTCTTGGAGACAAAATGTACCCCAATTAGAATTACCCATATGTATGATTAATATAGTAAAAGTGTCTTATCCCCAGTAAACCTGTCTCCTGTCAGACTCCCTATGCATACTGTTTGTTTTGGTGAAAACAGATTTTGTTCTTTTTTCAATAATTCAAGTGAAAATTTCGGTGTTCATGTTAAATTGCTAATTGACAGCGCAGATTCAATTAAATTCATTAATTAGTGTAAAAATGGAGGGAAATCTCCCATGATTTATATCCTATGGTTGCAAAGTTTTGCAAGGCTCACCATTTAAATTATTTACACTATTATTTTACACTTGTTGTAGGTGTGTTGCTGGCCTGTTTCTTGCTGTTTACCACACGGATGACAGCAGATCAAGCAATTTTATTGGTCCGAGCAAAACGACCAAACTCAATCCAGACTAGAAGACAGCTACAGTGTGTCAGGCAATTCGCTCAGTTGCTCGATCCGCTGAGAAATGTGTTTGCTAATGCTGAGCCGAGAGCTCCCCCTGTTACACTTTCACAATATTTGATCCGCCAGAAACACCTGTTGCATGGATATGAGGCTCAGCGATTAAGATTTGTGCCAAAGCTCATCCCCCTCATCTGCAAACTTCTACTAGACATTGCAGAGAATCGTCAAGTTATTGAGGAGGATATCGTTGAGGTTCCTGATGTGATACCTCTGGTTGAGAAACATTGTAATGAAACTGCAGTATATCCATTTAACAGACAGATATTGGAAAATGGCATCACTATGATCAGGCCCCGTCTTCCTGGTCTACCCAGAGTCAATGCAGACAACTCGCAACCACTTCACTATGTCCGTAAGAGCCTTAGCTACAGCGAGTCTGACCTACGTAGGTTAGCTGCATCTTTAAATCTGTCGGATAATCCTCTCAGTGTTTTAGCCAGCATTCACTCATGTAACATCAGCAATCAGTTGGCAGCTTTCAGTAGTTTCTCCATTTCTCTGGAGACATGTAAGGACAGCCCAGGCTACAGTTCAACTAGCAATATATGGGACTTGAAAACACTAATGGACCAGAAGGAGGGATCTACATTGCTCAAAAGGAAGAGACAGTCTGTTCTGCAGCGAAGCCACTCTCTACGTGTATCAGATCAGAAAAACATTACAACCATCAACAAAATACTGTCGTTCTGGAGGAAAGACCCCAACCATGATGGGACAAAACAAGCAGAGGTGCCTTTCATTACCGTCCAGTCCGAGTTGTCTCTGGACTCACGACATCTTCTGGTGGCTCATTCCCTTGCGGTGGACCTTGAGCATGATGGAGAAAAGGAACAAATTCAGAAGGTGACTGCTTGGCAGGTAAGTGCATTGATGAGAGTCTAAAAAAAGGTAGCCTACTAAAGGGAGGGGGTGAGAAGCAGATGTGTCTTAAGTAGGTGGTCACAATCCACTCTCATTGTATACAAAAAAAATTGGGTAATAGAGGTTTGCAAGGGTAAGTCAATAATCAAAGATTTTACATTTTTGGGTTAACTATCCCTTAAAGAGTCCTTTCGTGCTTCTCAAATGTAAGGATGCAACCTAGGAAGGTGCTCATCAAGTGCTGTTAAAGGCCTTCTCAATTTGAAACATCCTTGGAAGGCAGCCTTCGTTTCATGTCCTTTATTCTGCCTTTTTTGAAGTATGCATGAAGTGTATCCTTCGCATCACCCACAATCCTTTGTACACATTAAAGAAAACATTGCTAGAAAAGTCTGTACTGATTTTGTTATGAAATTAAAGACAAAACTATTTAAGATATGAAGGCATTTTTTATTTTGTTTTAATTGCATAATGCTAAATGCCTATGTTATAAAGCACTGGGAGACCACACACATGTACATTGCATTGTTTTCAAGTTTTCATGCCACACAGGGAGGAACCATTATAGCGTTGCCATGCGCACTACTAGATCATCTCATTCTAGCATTAAACGCTAAGGCTTCTGGCCTCAAAGTCTTAGAAGGACTGGTCTGGGAAGGATGCAACCTGTCTAGTATGCATCCTTGGGTTAAAAATGGCTTATACCCAGTGCACTATATAGGAGATAAAGAGCTTTGGGAGAACAAATAATGTTCTTGTTCACCTACTCTTCTGATCCATTCTCACTGACCCTGCACTGCCGACAGGTATCTCTGTATGAGTTATGGTCCAATCTGGCAGAGCTACGTTATTTTGAGTTGTTGACATTTCATATCATTCAGGAAATGTTCATCAAACAACTAAGCTACAACAATATTAGTATTATTATTATAATTATTACGGCAATTTAGATGCAGAGTCAATATAAATGTGTGTGTTCCTTTCTGCAGACAGATCTTAATTACCAGGGTGCATGGGAGCGGCTGTGTTTGGAAAAAGACCCATTTATTCTATCTGGGATTATGTGGTCCTGGCTAGAGCAGCTCAAAGAGCCAATCATCTCAGCTCATGATGTCTTCGTAGATGAGAGTATTAAAGACCCAGAAACTGTCCTCAATAGCTTAGATAGGGTAAGATGAAGGCCACCTTTTCCCATATTAAAATAAATTTTAATCCATAATTTATTTTAAAGTACGAGTGACTTTGATTTTCCTAAACTATCTACAACACTCTTACCTACCCACAAACACTTCCGGTGTCGTGCCAAGAAATGCTATTTATTGCCGAGATGACCTAATTATGCACCTCCTTCAATAACACGCAGTCCGATTGGCTAATTCTAACCCCTCCCCACACCTAATCCTAACCCTGCATAATCTGGCAGGTTTACATCAGGTCGTGTTTACATCCTGTGCTGCAAAATGAAGCATCTAGTTATTCTTACTTCCAAAGGATGATGATAAGAACCAAAGGATAAAAAGTCTTTTCCCCACGATTGCACAGCAGTATAATTCAAACCTTTTGTTTTTTATCCGTCATTTTACTGACAACTGCTTCTCCGACCTTGGCGAGTTCAATGTGGTATTTGTTTAATGCATGTCCATGAAAGATGGGTCAGCACAACTTTATTTAGACCAATAAACATCTCTGAATCACAACCTGTAAGTGTGATTAATAAGATGTGTATATCCCTCCATGGAATGTTTAAAATTACTCATTTTTTTGTGTTATGTGGTGTAGCCTACACAGCTATTACTGTTTTACTGAAATAGTTCTGATAATCATAATGCGAGTCCACTATTGTCTAAAAATGTGTCAATTAATGCAGTGTCTATGGATGATTTTATTACTTGGATTGATGATAAAGGATGTGGATAGATTTTGTTTATAAGCCGTAATGTTTCATTACGGAAAGATCAATCGCAACAGACTGACCAATTGGAGCACAGTGGGCTCGGGGAAGGGAGGTGTTTAGATAAACTGAAACTTCGAACTGCTTCAATCGAATCATTTAGGGATCTTTGAGAAATAAGGTGATATTAAATGCATATTTTGAGAAAATGGCAGCGTTTTTTGACTTTGGATGCACACAAGCAGATGGTGGGGACTGTAAGACAATATTAGAACATTTATAAATGCCGTTCAGCCGAAGAAAGTCATACACCTAGAACGGCATGAGGATGAGTAAATTATGGATTAAACATTTATTTTTGGGTGAACTATTCCTTTAAGACCAATTCAATAAACACGACATGCATTTATTTGCTTTATTGCTGTCAGGCTTCAAGAGAAACACTGATGTGTATTCTGGATTGTTTTGCCCGTTTACTCACAATACCCGAGGAAGTCGAGAATGCCTTTCTAGATCGTGCAACCAAAGCTCTCACAAAGGTACTGTATCTTAGTCTACTGTAAGTGTGCTTCAATTTATACAACTTTATTTATTAATTCTTTTTATTTACAAACAAAATTATTTTCAGATGCAACACCCAGCTGGTGGAAATATTATCCAGAAAAATGTCTTGAGGCTTGTTCTTTGTCATATGAAGTCAACTGCCTCAAAGAGTAAATTGAGGTGTCACACAATCGATAACTAAGGTCCTATCTACAAATTCATTTTAAAAGCACCGGTTTTTACTCAGGTTCTCCGTTTAGATGATAAATCCAGAAAGAGAATAATATACAGTATTGTTCCTTTGTTGGAAAATAAAATATACAGTAAAACGTCTTACGTTGTAAGTTCTGTTTGGATAACAAATAATTTACCAAACCAGTAATTATTTCTTCACCCTGAGGGTTCTATCAATCCAAATTATTCTATCAATTACAAATAACTGGTTTCATCTGGTTATTGTTTCGAAACTGTACAAAATCAGAAAAATCTTTTGGAACAACAGTATGGTGATAAATGGTGATAAATGATGGCAGTTTTCTTATGGTGAACAATTCCTTTTAGGCATACAAGTAAATGGAAAATAAGATAAATACAAAGAATAGAAAGACATTATAATTTGTACCTGAAACACCATTGTGATTTTTTTTCACACATCTCATTGTACATGTTTTGTATCCTTTCTGACATTATCAGAGCCTTTTACCTAACAGTTACATTTTTATTGCCACAAATAATTATTTTAATATTGCAAACAATTATAGTATTTTTTATAGGCACAATTTTGATTGTTAGTACTGCTACTGTAAAAATATTTCCTTTAACTTCCGTCCATTAACTGAAAAGCACTCTCTTACATGGTCAAAAATCAAATGTATATGCCTTCAGAACGTCCTTTCCATCCACTGAATCCACAGAGGCCACTATACTTGAAAAATCACAGGAAACATTTGTGAACCCTCTGTGAAAAATAAAAAAACAGTTTACAAAACAGTGGTCAAAACATGATTCATTTTACAGAATGGGTGACAATGCTGTTACCTGGACCTTGTGTGGGAGCCTCCAAGTAAGTGATACTGGCTCTCAAGGGAAAGCCCATGTTGTTTATCATTTCTCCAGGTGAGTACCCGGAGAGACAGGTCACGAGATGCTGTCACCACCCTAAAACTGTCCTGCAAGTCCAGCAGAATTTACAGTGATAGTGAACATTTTATTGAGAATGTGCAGTGCAGAGCACAGCTTGCTTGTTTTCTCCATGCCTTTAAAGAATTAAGCACAACCAGATAGTGTAAAAAAGGAACTACCAGCAAGAGTGATCGCTGGCTGAATGTCTATCACAGAACAGTGTTTTAAACTGTTGCTACATGCAGGATCCTAATGTTAGCTGCATCTACCTGTTGTCTTTGCGTTTTTTCTCCATCTCTGTGATATGTAGTACTTTTAACTGTCGTAGTAGATTTCGTCTCTTAGTACTCCTTCTGCTCTTTTGATCGCAATTTACAGTACTTTGCAAAAGTCTTAGGCGCAGCAGTTTTTTTCACCATAATAAAGTTTTACATAATTTGCGATAGTGTGTCAGTGAAGTGATCTTCAAATGGAACACCAATGGTGTAGGATACCGCACACAAGACACTAAAGGTGATGTTAGTTTTGGTCACACGTCACCTCTGGGGGGTGGGGGGTGACCCCTGCCTCCTTTTCGGGGCACCAGCTAAGGAATTTCACCTTAACAGTAAAAATGATGCAAAAAGATCATACAATAAGAAAAATGATGTAAATTGGAGTAAGTAAATCACCTGGTTTATCTAAAAGATTTTCATAAGATTCGTCTTACTTGTAGTCTCTTACTGTATTATCAACACAAGACAGGCACAGATCTAATACAATAGAATTTATTAACAAAAGATATACAAGAAAATGGACAACTACTAAATGGAACTAAAATGCTAAAGGATAGTAAGGTTGGAAAGTAAAGTGCTAAAGATAGACAATGCAAGTGACTAAGATAGGTGTATAGCAGAATGTTCTCTGTAATGCAATAAGGTGAATACCTTACATCTAAACAAATAATTGAAGAATTATCTGTTACACATATGATACACATATGATGTAATATCAAAGACAACTAAGATGCACATAAACTAACAGAATACACTAATGCCAAGGTCTCAGGAAAGAGGGTTGGTTAGTGAAATTTTTATGTCCGTATGGCCAGCAGTCTGGGCAGTCTGGTGACAGCAGGGGCTTCATTTATAGAATCTTGCGTAGAAACCGCCCTAAATTTGATTTACGGTCATTTCTCAAAGTGCGTATGTGTGATTCATAGAACGAACGTACGCAGAGAAAACGTCTCTATCAAATATGAAGTCTGTAAATCGCAAATGATTGTGAAATTGCACAAAGCTAACAGTTTCAGATCTTCAGATATATGAAAGAGCACCTGTCACCGTCCAAATCCTTTAAGACCTCTAATGTAAACTGATATTTCCTACTGACACACTACTGAAAATGATGTACATAACTCACTTAAAAGCATTTATTGAGGTGAAAATACGGACGTGCCTAAGACTTTTATATAGTAGTGTATATGTCTACATCACAGTTATCACTAAACCCTCCACAGACAATAAAAACACAACTACGATTGCTTGAGTTTCTTAATGGTTTTTAAATACTGTATTGTTGTCCGGCTTACGTCACTTAAGAGATCCTAATGCCAGTGAGAATGCATAATGGTAAATGTCCTGAAAAAAAAATGTGTTTGGGAACAACAGCCCTCTTTAATAGTTCCGGAACTTTGTTTCCATCGTTGTTTTGAGTCTGAACACAAGACACCTGAGATGAGAATGAGATGAATGGTTAACCCTCAACTTACCACACAAAGAGCAGTGATTGGCTGTATGTGGTCCTCAAAATTAGCAACAAGTTCCCCTTTAAGTGTGTAAACCTTCAGATAGTTTCCATCTACAACCAGAAGAATGTTGCTCCCTCTTGCCTCAAGAATGAGGTCTGAGCGATGACACAGTTGTAACTGAAAAGATGCAACCTGTTGAGCTGAAACAGAAGAGATTACATATCAGGTATTATTAGTTAAAATGTCATGTGTTGTGTAGGCATGTCAACTTGTGAACATCGCAAACAAAAATATAACGCAACATTACTTGAAGTATAATAACAAGAAAAACAATGGCCTTCATTTTCAAGTCCAACCTTCTGGCTTCTTCATATATTTAGTTTCCTTTATAGTCAGGTCAAAGACTGAGATTGTTTTGTTGTTGAAGAGTCCGTCTGTATGGATCACTGCGACTCGCGCATTTTGGGACGGGAGGAATACAGCAGCACAGCAGCCAGTGACTGGCAGACTCTGACATAGACTTTCCTCATTTTCAACAGGGTTGCGCAGAGTTTCACTATAGAAAACCTCCCAAGACACATACTTGTTATTCAGTCAAGTACAAATTTGAATACCTTTCTGTGACTGTATTCTATTCATCAACTTTAGATTTATCAAGTGGAATTAGTCAACTTTGACTGAACTTACCTTTGGGCTCAGGTCATTATTTTCTTTGGAGGTAGCAAGTATCCATTTTTTATCTGGGGATGAAAGAAGTAGGTTTGCCCAAAATGAGTCGAAGATTGCGTGCCTCGAAACTTCTGACAGTGCAGGACAAGTCAAGACAAGTAGACCTTGAATACTGCCCACCTAAAGGGCAGAAATTTTTCATTTTACACTCAAATGTAAATTCAGGTAACCTAGACCACCAATGCTATCATGATAAATGGCAAAAGTAGAATTGATGTCTGTACGTCTTTATTGTGTAGTTACAAATGTAACAAATATTGATCATACCATGAGGAAAGAGCTGCTTTTGTCATTAAACAGCAGTAGTGTGATTGTGGAGAGTCCCGATTCAAATGAGGCCACCTCCTCTCCAGTTGAACCCTTCCATGTTTTGATTGTTCCTGTGCTGTCCGATGTGACAATGACAGACTGAACAGGATCAACTATGATGTTTTGCAGGGGGCTTTGAACAGGACTTGACCATAAATTTACACCCTGAAAAAAGAACATCACCTTACTTTCCAAAGTCAAAAACTGGGTTTTGGGGGCCGCCAAAATCAAGTTTTAAACCGCACAAGCTTTATTTCATCATTGACTGTGATTGTAGATGACTGCTGCGCTTGTGATGACTGCAGAAAAGAGTGAGCAGAGTGTGAGAGTGAGCGCACTCTCTGCCTCTCAACTAAGATGTGTTTGACTTCATTCTGTGTTCCACAGCCTGATTATAGGCACATGACGAAAAAAGTACAGCAGGAACAGACTGCTCTGTGTGTTTTCATGTGCTTTTGTGGAATGCCAAATGAAATTGAACATGCCAGTCTCTGACCTGTATCTCTCCCTCGCACATATTAATCAAAATCAACTGACACGATGAAAAAAGGTCGGAAGACCAAATTCATGTTTCACGTGGCGCATTCGTAGAATATTCTTATCTGCATTACCGGTGGGTGTCAATTGTGCTCAAAAACATGTTGCCTTTTCTTTTCTTGGCAAAGGTTCCGCACATGCAGCTCACATAAACCACATTTTTAACAAAGTGTTTTCCATGTTAATTATTGCTGTTAAAACACTGCAAAGATCGCCTCTCTGCACATGCTAATGTCTGTGACAAATAATTTCATAGCCAAAATATAATTTGGAAGTGGTTGTAAAAAAATTAATAATAACAACTGAATAAAATGACAAATAAAAGTTTCATTGCACTTATTTTGGATTTATTGTCAGTATTGGGCTCGCAGTTCAAGAGTAGGGTACTTTTGACTGTGTGTGTGTTTGTCAGCCACCATCACAAACCATTTTTGACACAGGAACAATTATGTACTGTAGGTCACATTTCACTTTTTTAAAAATAATGAAAATACTGTATGCGGGGAATATGCATAAACATCTTGACTGTAATTTAGCGGTAACACTTTACAATAAGGGTCCATGAATAATCATGTACTAATATCTGAATTAATACTTACTTTCACATGAACTAATGATGAATGAAGAAATTAAGTAATCAATAATTAATAAAGGGCTAACCTTAGCTAATACTGGAGTCATGAGGATTCATGTGTTAATACTGCCCAGGTTAACTACATGTTAGTACATGTTTGTTAGTTAATGTATTAATTAACACCTGGAAGTAAAACTTACCAAATTGACCCTTAAATAAAGAACAATGAATTCTTCTTTACTTCTTCATTTACTTCTTTAAATGCACTAGATGATAAGTTTATTATCACAATCAACATGGGTAAAGACATGACATAAAGATGCATTAACAGGTGATGAGCTAATGTCAGTAAACAGCTAGTTAATAGTGAATTAATCATCACAGGCCCCTTCAAGTAAAGTCATGACATAAAGATGCATTAACAGGTCATGAGCTAATGTCAGTAAATGGCTAGTTAATAGTGAATTAATCATCAGTGTGTACACATGTTATTAACAAGTAGTAAGTTAATACTAAACCATGCAGTCCTCCAAGAATACAATTCTAAGCAGCACTAGATGAAATAAAAAAGGGTTCATTTAAATTATTTAAACCTGACATAAATATGACTTAAAAATAACGCCTGCAAAAACAGAAAAAAACACATTTAACAAGACAATAACCTCAAGCGGACACTATACAACGTTAATAGCAAATGTGACATTTTAATCCGTATAGTTTCAAAAACACATTTATCATTAAATATGTTAACAGAATATGTAAGTTAAAGAAAAAAAAGTTGTCTGTCTAATTTTACATTTACATTTAGTTATTTAGCAGACGCTTTTATCCAAAGTGACTTACAGATGAGGGAAAACAATGGAAGCAATTGGAACAACATAAGGACAACAAAATTGCAATAAAAACAAACTGGTCTCATATAGCCTACCACAGCATACAGAGCAAAGATTTTTTTTTGAAAGAGTAGAAAAGAGATAGAAGTCAGAACTGACCGGTCAGGTGTTGACGGAAGAGATGTGTCAGACAATTCTTAAAGATGGCTACAGAATCTACTGATCTTGTAGCAGCGGGCAGATCATTCCATAAATGTGGAACCGATCCAGAGAACATACGTGAGAGAGATTTTTTATCTTTTTGGGATGGCACCACAAGAAATCGTTCGTTTGCAGAGCATAGGGATCTGGTGGGTACATATAAGTCTGCATTAGCGAGTGAAGATAAGGGGGTGCCAAATCAGTGGTGGTCTTGTAGGCCAGGAGCAGAGACTTGAATTTGATTCGAGCGACTATAGGGAGCCAATGTAACCTAACGAAGAGAGGAGTGACATGCTCTCTCTTCGGCTCTTTGAAGACCACTCTTGCCGCTGCATTCTGGATCATCTGAAGAGGTCTGGTTGTACAAGCTGGAAGACCAGCCAGTCTGGACAGGACAAGAGCCTGGATAAGAACCTGCATAGCATGCTCAGACAGGAAAGTTCTAATTCTCATAATATTGTAGAGGATGAATCTACAGGACCGTGTGGTGCTGGCAACATGATCAGCGAAGTTCAGTTGATCATCAATTACCACTCCCAGGTTTTTGGCTGTTCTGGAAGGAGTAATGGTTGATGAACTTTGTTGGATGGAAAGGTCATGCTGAGTTTTCTGGTCGGCCAGGATCACGAGCAGTTCAGTTTTTGCAAGGTTCAGCTGCAGGTGATGCTCCTTCATCCAGAGTGACATGTCATTGAGGCATGTCGAGATGCACTCAGAAACCGTTGGATCATTAGGCTGAAATGACAGGTGGAGCTGTGTGTCATCCGCATAGCAGTGATAGGAAAAGCCATGTTTCCGAATGACAAAGCCAGGGACATTGTGTATATGGAGAAGAGCAGCGGTCCAAGAACTGAACCCTGGGGTACCCCTGTACTGAGATGCTGGGACTCAGAGACCTCACCTCTCCAGGATACTCTGAATGACCTATCCGAGAGGTAAGACTCGAACTACTGTAGCACCGCTCCAGAGACACCCATAGTCTTGAGGGTCGACAGGAGAATGTGATGGTTGTCGAAAGTGGCAGATAGATCCAGGAGGATGAGTACAGATGATTTTAGAGGCTGCCCTTGCCAGTCTCAGGGCTTCGATGACTGAGAGCAGTGCAGTCTCTGTGGAATGACCGCTTTTGAAACCAGACTGGTTGCTGTCCAAGAGGTTGTTCTGTGTGAGAAATGAGGAGAGACGGTCAGCTACCACACGCTCAAGGGTTTTTGCAATGAAGGGGAGGAGAGATACTGGTCTGTAGTTTCCTAGCAGTGCAGGATCAATGGTGGGTTTCTTCAGTAGCGGCATTATACGGGCCTTTTTAAAAGCCGAGGGAAATGTCACAGTGGTGAGAGAAGAGTTGATAATGTGGGTCAGAGCGGGGACAACCAATGGAGAGATGGCCTGAAGTAGACGGGTTGGAACGGGATCTAGCGGGCAGGTAGTCGGGTGGTTAGATGCAATGACTTTGGAAACGTCAGCTTCAGACAGGACAGAGAAAGAGGGGAGCAAGTAGGTTTCGGGAGTTTGTGCATGTTCAGGTGGCGGCAGAGTGAACTGACTGCTGATGATTGTAATTTTCTCTACAAAGGGGGTTGGTTCGTTTCACTCATAGCTTAAAGCATCATCAATTAGCACATGCTAAGCCACGCCCATAGCAACCAAACAGGTTAGCCTAGCAACCGTTTAGCAAAACCTATATCTATGCATAGGAACATCGTAGAGACATGGGAGTTGGTTTGTTTCGCTTGTGGCTTGAAGCATCATCAGTTGGCAGATGCCAAGCCACGCCCATAGCAACCAAACACATTATCCTAGCAACCGTATAGCAAGACCTATATCTCTGTATCAGAACATCTTAGAGTCATGGGGGTTGGTTAGATTCATTAGTACTTAAAGTGTCATCACCCTAGTGCCGAGTTCCGCGGTTTGCCATGAAAGCATCACTCACAGTTTCTTTAGAAAATGTACTATCTAGTTATTATTATTATGTTGGCTTGACAGAGCCAACATACTGTTCTTCTACTTAAACATATTATTATTATTAGTGATGCTTTGAAAAAGCATAACTATTGTTATTCGAACATACATACATAATTATTCTTGTTCCGCCAAAAGTTTGGCACGCTACTTGTCCTGCAGCTTTTGACCCATGAATGAATAAATCGACGGGCCTATTCAGGAATGGTGTGCTATGACTTTTATAAGCGATCGGGTGGGGGTGGTGCGATAGGGGGGCGAAAAACCACCCGAAAAATCCCATTGACTTAACACTGAGGGATCGTCCCATTAACTAAAAGCTTCGATCCCAACTTTGAGGGATCGTAGCTCCGAGCGAGGATATCGTAGAAACATGAAAATAATACACGATTTGAAGGGGTTAACAGGCTCTATAAGAACATCACTCACAATGGGGTGTAAGTTGCACCCCTGGGGTGTGAGAGCCTCCCAAAATTTCCATATACTTATAATGGCGCCCATAGACTCCCATTAAAAACCTAGATACCTATATATTCACGCGCTATTTTTTCGCTTTGGACCCATGAATGAATACATCAAATCGAGCGGCCCATTGAGGAATGGCGTGTGATGACTTTTCGAAGCCATCAGGTGGAGGGGGTGCGATGGGGGGTGAATAAAAACCCGAAAAATCCCATTGACTTAACATTGCGGCCAACTTTGACGGGTTGTAGCTCCGAGTGAGGATATCGTGGAAACATGAAAATAATACATGATTTGAAGAGGCTATCAGGCTCTGTAAGAACATCACTCACAATGGGGTGTAAGAGCCTCCCAAAATTTCCCAATCACAGGAAGGATGCCCATATAAGGCGTAAAACATCCCGTGTTGAATATCTTAGCAGTACAACCACTTAGAGACAAGGGGGTGGGCTCATTTGACTCACACAACCAATCAGTGTCACAGGATCATCTTGAAGCTATTAAGCCACACCCATAGCAACCATTTACAGCAACCTAGCAACCGATCCCATAGACTCCCATTATAAAAGGTTCAGGTGGATATCTTTGCAACACAGTGTCATAGAGACAAGGGGGTGGGCTCGTTTTACTCAGGCAATCAATCAGTGTCCCAGGATCATCATGAAGCTTCGAAGCCACGCCCATAGCAACAAAACAGGTTAGCGTAGCAACCGTTTTGCAATACCTATATCTCTGCAGCAGAACATCGTAGAGACACAGGGGTTGGTTCGTTTCACTCATAGCTTAGAGTATCATCAACTGACAGATGCCAAGCCACGCCCATAGCAACCAAACAGGTTAGCCTAGCAACCATTTAACAATACCTATATCTCTGCATCAGAACATCATAGAGACACAGGGGTTGGTTCGATTCACTCATAGCTTAGAGTATCATCAACTGGCAGATGCTAAGCCACGCCCATAGCAACCAAACAGGCTAGCCTAGCAACCGTTTTGCAATACCTATATCTCTGCATCAGAACATCTTAGAGAAATGGGGTTTGGTTCGTTTCACTTATGGCTTGGAGTATTATCAATTACCAGCTACCAGGCCACGCTCATAGCAACCAAACACATGACCTTAACAACCATTTTGTTAAGGCTTGACAGAGCCAACATACTGATCTTGTATCTAAGCTTATTATTATTCTTCTGATCCCCCAAATTTATGACTGCTACTCCTCCTAGAGCTTTCAAGCTACATCCACCAAACTTTCCACAAACCTTCAGTCTGGTCTGACTTGAGTTGCTATATCTTTTCTAACTGCTCCGGGTTCTGATTTTCGAAAGCCGGACTCTCACACCACCTAATTTCCCATAGACTTAACATTGCGACAAACTTTGATGGCTCACAACTCAAAGTGAGGATGTCGTAGAAACTTGCGAGTTACCACGTTTGAAGAAGCTGGCAGGCTCTGTAAGAACTTACCTCACAATGGGGTGTAAGTTGCACCCCTGGGGCGTAAGAGCCCCCCCAAAATTCCCCATTGACTTATAATGGGACAGGAAACATGCCCATATAAGGCATCATAACTGTCCCATGTTGAATAACTTCGCAGTACAACCACTTAGAGACAAGGGGGAGGGCTCATTTTACTCAGGCAACCAGTCAGTATCCCAGGAACTTCCTTAAGCTACGAAGCCACGCCCATAGCAACCATTTACAGCAACCTAACAACCGCTCCCATACACTCCCATTATAAAAAGTCCAGATGGATATCTTTGCAACACAGTGTCGTAGAGACAAGGGGGTGGGCTCATTTGGCTCAGGCAACCAATCAGTATCCCTGAAACTTCATTAAGCTACGAAGCCACGCCCATAGCAACAAAACATGTTAACTTAGCAACCATTTAACAAGACCTATAACTCAACATCAGAAAATCGTAGAGACATGGTGGTTGGTTTGTTTCACTTGGGACTTGAAGCATCATCAATTGGTTTCTACTAAGCCACGCCCATAGCAACCAAACAGGTTAGCCTAGCAACCATTTAGCAATACCTATATCTCTGCATCAGAACATCGTAGAGACATGGTTGGTTCGTTTCACTCATAGCTTAGAGTATCATCAACTGACATATGCTAAGCCACGCCCATAGCAACCAAACAGGTTAGCCTAGCAACCATTTAGCAATACCTATATCTCTGCATCAGAACATCGTAGAGACACGGGGGTTGGTTCGTTTCACTCATAGCTTAGAGTATCATCAACTGACATATGCTAAGCCACGCCCATAGCAACCAAACAGGTTAGCCTAGCAATCGTTTAGCAAAACCTATATCTCTGCATCAGAACATCGTATAGACATGGGAGTTGATTCGTTTCACTCATAGCTTAGAGCATCATCAATGGCATATACCAAGCCACGCCCATAGCAACCAAACAGGTTAGCCTAGCAACGGTTTAGCAAAACCTATATCTCTTCATCAGAACATCGTAGAGACACGGGAGTTGGTTCGTTTCACTCATAGCTTAGAGCATCATCAATTGGGATATACCAAGCCACGCCCATAGCAACCAAACAGGTTAGCCTAGCAATCGTTTAGCAAAACCTATATCTCTGCATAAGAACATCGTATAGACATGGGAGTTGATTCATTTCACTCATAGCTTAGAGCATCATCAATGGCATATACCAAGCCACGCCCATAGCAACCAAACAGGTTAGCCTAGCAACGGTTTAGCAAAACCTATATCTCTTCATCAGAACATCGTAGAGACACGGGAGTTGGTTCGTTTCACTCATAGCTTAGAGCATCATCAATTGGGATATACCAAGCCACGCCCATAGCAACCAAACAGGTTAGCCTAGCAATCGTTTAGCAAAACCTATATCTCTGCATAAGAACATCGTATAGACATGGGAGTTGATTCGTTTCACTCATAGCTTAGAGCATCATCAATGGCATATACCAAGCCACGCCCATAGCAACCAAACAGGTTAGCCTAACAACCATTTAGCTACACCTTTATCTCTGCATCAGAACATCATAGAGACACGGGGGTTAGTTCGTTTCACTCATAGCTTAGAGTATTATCAAGTGCAGATGCCAAGCCACGCCCATAGCAACCAAACATGTTAGCCTAGCAACCGATTAGCAATACCTACATCCCTGCATCAAAACTTCGTAGAGACACAGGGTTTGGTTCGTTTCACTCATATCTTAAGTGTATCATCAACTGGCAGATGCTAAGCCACGCCCATAGCAACCAAACAGGCTAGCCTAGCAACCGTTTAGCAATAGCTATATCTCTGCATCAGGATATCGTAGAGAAATGGGGTTTGGTTCGTTTCACTTATGGCTTGGAGTATAATCAATTACCAGCTACGTGCCAAAGCCACACCCATAGCAACCAAACACATGACCTTAGCAACCATTTAGCAGGACCAATATCTCTGCTTTAGAACATTGTAGAGACATGGGGGTTGGTTCACTTCACTTGTGGCTCAAAGTATTATCAGTTGCCAGCTGCAAAGCCACGCCCATAGCAACCGCTTAGCCAGACCTACAGTATATCTCTGCATCAGAACAATGAGAACAAAGTTTAAAGATAAGTTTAACAATAAAACCTTTCAAACTATTTAAACTCTTCAGGACAGGCTTTGTCAAGCCAACATAAAGTTTGTACTCAAACTTTACTTTCTAGTTATTATTATTCTTCTGATCCCCCATATCTCTGACTGCTACTCCTCCTAGAGCTTTCAAGCTACATCCACCAAACTTTCCACAAACCTTCAGTCTTGTATGACTTGAGTTGCTATATCTTTTCTAACTGATCCGGGTTCTGGTTTTCGAAAACCGGACTCTCAATACCACCTAATTTCCCATAGACTTAACATTGCGACAAACTTTGACGGCTCATAACTGAAAGCGAGGATGTTGTAGAAACTTGCGAGTTACCACGTTTGAAGAAGCTGGCAGGCTCTGTAAGAACTTACCTCACAATGGGGTGTAAGTTGTACCCCTGGGGTTTAAGAGCCCCCCAAAATTCCCCATTGACTTATAATGGGACAGGAAACATGCCCATATAAGGCGTCATAACTGTCCCATGTTGAATAACTTTGCAGTACAACCACTTAGAGACAAGGGGGTGGGCTCTTTTTACTCAGGCAACCAATCAGTGTCACATGATCATCATGAAGCTATTAAGCCACGCCCATAGCAACCATTTACAGCAACCTAGCAACCGATCCCATAGACTCCCATTATAAAAAGTCCAGATGCATATCTTTGCAACACAGTGTCGTAGAGACAAGGGGGTGGACTCATTTGGCTCAGGCAACCAATCAGTATCCCTGAAACTTCATTAAGCTACGAAGCCACGCCCATAGCAACAAAACATGTTAACTTAGCAACAATTTAACAAGAACTATAACTCTACATCAGAACATCGTAGAGAAATGGGGGTTGGTTTGTTTCACTTGGGACTTGAAGCATCATCAATTGGTTTCCTTTATCTCTGCATCATAACATCATCGAGACACGGGAGTTGGTTCAATTCACTCATAACTTAGAGCATCATCAATTGGCATATAGCAAATATCAGCCTAGCAATCGTTTAGCAAAACATATTTCTAAGCATCAGAATTCTGTAGATGTCATGGTTCTGCCCCACCTTGTCTTACTTTTCTTGACCTAGTGGCAGAACCATGATAGAACCTCTTGTTTTATGTGGAGAGACAGTTTTGGCATTCCATATACTCCCTCTCTCCGGTGTGGCGTCTCTGTTCCCACCCTTTCATCTCGTTATTGCTTGTTAATTAGTTCATGTCCCGCACCTGTCCCATTCTTGATATAGTCCCCTTTATGTAGTCCTCTTGTTTCATTGTCATGTGCTGGTTCATTGTCGTTTGTCTGGTGAGTGCCTGTTCTGTGTCAGTCTAGTCTAGTGTAGTCATTTGTAGTTATGTTCATGTTTATGTAATCTTAGTCTTGTTAGGTGTATCTAGTCTTAGTCCTGTCCTGTTGTGGATTCCCCTGTTTTGTTTTGTTGCCCCCACGTGGGTCTTTGTTTTGTATTTATATTTTATTAAATGTCTTGTTAACCCCTTATCCGTGGTCTGCGTCTGGGTCCTCCATACTGTCCTTGTACTCACCACCCACGTTCATGACAGAATGAACCAGCCAACGTCGGACCCAGCAGACAGAAGGATCTCAGCGGGAGGGGTCGATGCCGCCGGGCTCCCTTCCAGGGTTGAGGCCGCCAGACTCCCTTCCAGAGTCGGGACCGCCGGACTCCCTTCCGGGGTCGAGACTGCCGGAACCCCGTCCAGGATTGAGACCGTCGGGCTCCCTTCCAGGGTTGAGGTCGACGGGTTTCCCTCCAGGGTCGAGACCGCCGGTGTCCTGTTCCCGTCACAGATCCCTGCCGGCGTCCCAGCTGTTACCCAGGCCTGTTGAGTCGACTCCTTGTCTTGTTTGTTGTGTCTGTCCTTGTTTGCTGCCCAGCTGCCAGAGAGCACTGCCCAGCCATCGGAGATCGCTGCCCAGCTGCCAGAGAGCACTGCCCAGCCTCCGATTCCCCCCCCCTGTCTCATCGACATCCAGGCCTGCCCAGCCGGTGATAGCCGGCCTCCCAGCTGGTATTCCAGCCGGCACCATGTCCAGTCCAGCCGGCCTTCCAGCCGGCGCCATGTACTATCCAGCCGGCCTTCCAGCCGGCCTTCCAGCATCGTAGACACACGGGAGTTGGTTCGTTTCACTCATAGCTTAGAGCATCATCAATTGGCATATACCAAGCCATGCCCATAGCAACCAAACAGGTTAGCCTAGCAACTGTTTAGCAAAACCTATATCTCTGCATAAGAACATCGTAGAGACACAGGAGTTGGTTTGTTTCACTCATAGCTTAGAGAATCATCAATGGCATATACCAAGCCACGCCCATAGCAACCAAACAGGTTAGCCTAGAAACCGTTTAGCAAAACCTATATCTCTCCATCAGAACATCGTAGAGACACGGGACTTAGTTCGTTTCACTCATAGGTTAGAGTATTATCAATTGGCATATACCAAGCCACGCCCATAGCAACTAAACAGGTTAGCCTAGCAACCGTTTAGCAAAACCTATATCTCTGCATCAGAACATTATAGAGACACGGGAGTTTGTTCGTTTCACTAATATCTAAGAGCATCATCAATTGGCATATATCAAGCCACGCCCATAGCAACCAAACAGGTTAACCTAGCAACCGTTTAGCAATACCTATATCTCTGCATAAGAACATCGTAGAGACACGGGAGTTGGTTCTTTTCTCTCATAGCTTATAGCATCATCAATTGGCATATACCAAGCCACGCCCATAGCAACCAAACAGGTTAGCCTAGCAACCGTTTAGCAAAACCAATATCTCTGCATAAGAACATCGCAGAGACACGGGAGTTGGTTCTTTTCACTCATAGCTTATAGCATCATCAATTGGCATATACCAAGCCACGCCCATAGCAACCAAACAGGTTAGCCTAGCAACCGTTTAGCAAAACCAATATCTCTGCATAAGAACATCGCAGAGACACGGGAGTTGGTTCGTTTCACTCATAGCTTAGAGCATCATCAATTGGCATATATCAAGCCACGCCCATAGCAACCAAACAGGTTAACCTAGCAACCGTTTAGCAATACCTATATCAGAACATTGTACAGACATGGGGGTTGGTTCGTTTCACTCATGGCTTGGAGCATCATACTAGCAACATGCTAATTATGCTAGCAAGCATGCTAATCGTGTTAACATCATGCTAGTTAACATGCTTACAGTGTTAACATCATGCTAGCAACATGTTAATCATGTTAACATCATGCTAGCAAACATGCTAATCTCGTTAGCATCAGCAACATGCTAATTGCGTTGTGCCAATCATGTTAGCAAACATGCTATTTATGCTAGCAAACATGCTCATCATGGTAGTAACATGCTAATCATGCTAACAACATACTAAGCCCGGTTTTTACACACTTGGGTCACATTCTTTTTTCCATCATGTTAGAAAAAGGTTAACGATAAAACCTTTCAAACTATTTCAAACTCTTCAAAACAGGCTTTGTCAAGCCAACATAAAGTTTGTACTCGATCTTTACTATCTAGTTAATTCTATCATTCTATCTGTAAAGCATTAACTGTTAACTATCTGTAATTTGATAGTTGTAAACAAGCCTATTCCATTTGTAAACAAGCCTATTCCTGAACTATATGACGTATGCTTATGTATTTGCATTTTTAAATCAGGATTAAAGAATTTAAATGAACTCTTGTATTTATTTCACCTGGTGCTGAGAATTGTATTCTTGGAGGGCTGCATGGTTTAGTATTTACATTTACATTTTTATGCATTTGGCAGACTCTTTTATCCAAAGCGACTTACATTGCACTGTACTATACATTTGTTTCTGACTATGTGCAATCCCCTGGGGTCGAACCCATGACCTTGGCGTTGCTAGCGCCATGCTCTAACCACTGAGTATTCACTACTTATATACTAAAATCAACTCATGAACTGTTGATGACTGATTCACTATTAACTAGCCGTTAACTTACATTAGCTCATGACCTGTTAATGCATCTTTACAGTATGTCATGACTTTACTTGAAGGGGCTCGTGATGATTAATTCACTATTAACTAGCCATTTACTGACATTAGTTCATGACATGTTAATGCATCTTTATGTCATGACTTTACTCAGGTTGATTGTGATAATAAACTTATCATCTAGTGCATTTAAAGAAGTAAATGAATTAGTAAAGATCAAGAACTAGCCTGTTTTTTAATTGAACGAAGCTACAGTAGGGGCATGTTAAAGGAAAAAACAGCATAAAATCACTCAAAATATCAAGTTATCAAGATCGCAATGTTGGTAATTTAGTACATTCATGCATAGTCACACACTCCACTGTTTATGTGATTGCCCCACTCTCAATAAAATGGTGAAAATGTGTAATCGGAGGACCACCACTAATCCAGCAGTGTGGCAGATGCTATATCAAAAGTAGTAAAAGTGTGATAAAATTGTACGTGTCAATTCATATTAAATATTACAAAAGTACTCATTACAAGTACTCAGAAGAATTCCTTGTTCTTAATTAATACATTAACTAACAAACATGTACTAAGATGTAGTTAACCTGGGCATATTAACACATGAATCCTCATTACTCCAGTATTTGCTAAGGTTAGCCCTTTATTAATTCTTGATTCCCTTTCTGTAGGTCTCTCGACGTTGTTTCGAACTGACAGATGGGGTTCGCCCTTGAGAACCTTCGGAGCCTTCACACATGATCGACTTCGAGACTTCAAACTCTACGCCGAATTATTGCTGGAATCTTACGACGTGGTGCAGCAGACTGTCCCTTCCTGCGGTGACTTCCCCTGGGCGTCTCGGCAGTGCCAGTAGTGTTTGAGTTGTTTCTCTAAAAGAGCAAATTTCTCCAGCGTGGCATGTCCCGCTGTTCTTGTGGGTGCAACACACTCATCGAGGAGGGGGACGGACACGATGTCTGCTTCCAGCACGCTGGGGCAGACGTTGTGGATATGTCCTGCCCGCACTGCGGGCGGTTGACGATTCAGACGTTGCGTTCACGGGTGGCTGTGTTCCCACGGGACTCAGCCACCACCTCATCTGCTTCCCGTTCCATGACAGCAGGGCCACATCCGCTACGGCGAGCAGCGAGGGTGATATGAGGATTACTGTGAGCGTTAATCCGTCAGCCACTGGCTCGCGGACCGTTCGCACCTCGTCTCGCTTGTCTGACCGTTCCCCAGGAGACGGTCCCACCGTCTTGTTCCTCAACCACGTATTCGGAAACGGTGCGTTATGATGATGAGATGTCCCTTGCAGCATCGGAGGGTGACTTACTGCCATCCGACTCACTCCCTCGGGGTCGAGCCCAGGAAGAAGCTAACGTCAAAATGTCAGCCATGCTTTCCCGGGCCGCCGTGAGTGTTGGGTTGCAGTGCCCGCACTGCCTCTCCCAGCGCTCGCGGCTGGATACATGGTGCCTCGGGTTTGAGCGCGGCTCCAAGCCGCGCCCGCCCCCAGTGCCGTGTTTACCGGAAGTGCATGAGGAACTTAGTAAGACCTGGAACACCCCCTTTTCGGCGCGTCCAATTCAAACAAGTTCTGTTGCCCTCTCTTCCTTCGAGGGTGAGGCAGCTAGGGGATACGTCGATGTCCCCCAGGTGGAGTGTGCCATCGCGGCGCACTCGTGCCCGCAGACGGGGGCTCGACCTAGACTCCCGTCCAAAGCATGTAGGGTTTCGGCATCTCTGGCAGAGCTTACATTGCTGCGGGCCAAGCTGCCTCCTCTCTCCACGCTATGGCCTGCAGGTCCATCAGGCCAAGGCATTGAGAGAGCTCCACGAGGGTAAGACCGACCCAGCGCTTATGCTGGAACTCTGCGCCGCCACCGACCTCGCTCTATGGGCGACCAAGGTGACCATGCGGGCCCTGGGTCGGCTGATGTCCACACTTGTGGTCCATGACAGACACCTCTGGCCGAACCTTGCACAGATGAGTGACGTTGAGAAGTTCTGCTTTCTTGACGCACCCATCTCGCAAGGGGGGGCTGTTCGGTGATACTGTCGAGCGGCAGTTCTCGACAGTAAAGAAGCAGACAGAGGCAATCAAGCATATCCTCCCCCGCCGCGACTCTGCTTCCCAGCAGCCCTGGTCCTCTTCGACACCCTCCGGCCTCCCTAACTAAGGCGGCCCCCCTGAAGAAGACTCGAAGAGGAGACCACCACCCCATCAGCAGCCACGGCGAAAGCAAAAGCAGCCCTCATGGGAAGACCCCAGGGAGATCGAGAATACCATCGGGCCCGACCCCAACCATTCCATCGCTGGGTGATCGATCCGGGACGGTTCCTGCCCCTTCCCAACAGCCCACTTTCCCAAAAAGAGTTTCCTCTCTCTCTGGGTGTTCATCACAGCCTCTCTCACCCTCTACTCGACATTGTTCGGCAACTCGACGTTGCGTCATGGCGAGACCCAATGTTGAGGTTAATCAGCAGCCCTCAGCACTCTCAGTCGACGGTGCGTTGTGCTACATCATCGCCAGTTAGGTAAATCAGCAGAGCCAATCTCCACTCCGGGGGCTTCCCCACGGCGAGGGATCCGCACTGCCAGCCATCGAACCACCCCCTGGGAGGTCGATGAAGCAGATCGTACCCCCAGCCCCGGTCTCAGTCCCTGGGAGCCTGACAAGAGCTTCCCAAACCGTCACGGTGGATACGGGATACGATCCATCTCATCTACGCGATCCAACTCGCCAGACACCCGCTCAAGTTTCGGGGCATCCTCTCAACCTCAGTCAGAGGCAAGGATGCTTCGGGCCAGGGTCGCCACCCCTCTGGCAAAGCAAGCGATCGTGCTCATCCCTCTAGCCGAGATGTTCAACGGGTTTTACAGCCCGTACTTCATCGTCCCCAAAAAAGGCGGGGGTTGCTAGATCTGCGTACCCTGAACAGGCACCTACTCAAGCTGCCGTTCAGGATGCTCACGCAGAAGCGCATCCTAGTGTCTATCAGATGTCAAGATTGGTTCATGGCAATCGACCTGAAGGACGCTTACTCTCATGTCTGTCCCTGTTTCCACGACTCTTCATGAAGATCATGGAACCCGCCCTCACTCCCCTCGGGGAGAGAGGTGTGCAGGTACTAAACTATCTCGATGACTGGCTCATCTTGGCACACTCGCGAGATCTGTTGTGTACAAACAGGGACCTAGTGCTCTGGCACCTAGATCGATTGGGACCAGGTCAACCGAGAAAAGAGCAAGCTCTCCCAGAGGTGGGTAGAGTAGCCAAAATCTTTACTCAAGTAAAAGTACAAGTAACTAGAGAAATTGTTACTCAAGTAAAAGTAAAAGTCACTAGTTTAAAAATTACTTGAGTAAAAGTAAAAAAGTATGCAATGAAAAAACTACTCAAGTAGCTAGTTACTTAGTTACTTTGTATCTGATTATATAGGCCTACTACATTTTAATCAATATTTTTAATTATCATAAGCAGATATCTTTGCAATATACTAGAGAGACTAAAGAATAGACAAACACAGAAGAGACGAGCATTTCTGTACATTTCATCTAGTCCTGATGTCAATGTAGTTTACACAACTTATTTAGAATAATAGACCATGTCAAACTAAAGCATGAACTAAACTCAGAGCATTTCCTAAGATGATCTAGAACATCTGCAGTGCTCTCTTAAATGAAATACACATTTTTGAACAAAGCTCGTGTTTTCTCGTGTTGTGTCACGTGTGTGTTGTGAAACGCTCTTACTTGTAAACAAACAGTAAACAGTGAACCACACGCCCATCAACAAGTTTTCTTCCTTCTGTTCTTCAAATGTATATTTCTGCAAGCCCACGTCTCTGTGTCTGACAGGTAACGCGCATGTTGCTGTGTCTGACGAACAGGTCGCGCGGGTGCGCGCATATGGCGGGCATTTATCATTGCTGGCAAACAATATGACACATTTGCAGTTTTGATTGTATAGATATAGATTAATATCCACTTCATCCAACGCTCTTTGTGTTCTGCGTGTTCTTAAGTTTCGCGCTACGAGGAGTGAGTAATCCTGCTTCAGATGATTCAGATCGTGCTGCGAACTGAACAAATCATTTGAACTGATTCATTAGCCTATTCAAATGGTTTTGCCCATTGTTCAATTAATGCTTTCAAAAGAATCGACTCAAAAGAATCGATCACTCGGGAATGCCCGTAAAAAGAGACGACAACCTTGAAATAAACAACGCGTTTTAAAAAGCATATTTTAAAATGAAGGAACGAAGGAACGTCACGCAATGTAAGTTATGTAACGAAGTAAAAGTACAGATTTTCTATTCGAAATTTACTCAAGTAAGAGTAAAAGTACACACTTTTAATTTTACTTAAAAAGTACATATTTTCCAAAATGTTACTCAAGTAAATGTAACGAAGTAAATGTAGCGCGTTACTACCCACATCTGAGCTCTCCCCTGTGCAGAGCATCCTCTTTCTCGGTATGGAACTCAACTCTGTCTCCATGACAGCACGACTGACAACAGTACGCGCTCCGTCAGTGTTGAACTGCCTGATCAGCGGTCCCCCTGAAACAATTTCAGAGGCTCCTGGGACACATGGCATCCTCGGCGGGGGTGATACCCCTCGGGTTGATTCACATGAGACTGCTCCAACACTGGCTACAGAGTCGAGTTCCCTGGAGAGCGTGGCACACCGGCAGCAGGCGTATGGTCATTACGCCTCTCTGCCAACGCACCCTAACCCCTTGGTCTTCAATGAATGAAATGACCTTGTTATGGACAGGAGTCCCTCTCGGGAAGGTTACGTCGTGGTGATGACAGACGACTCCCTGCAGGGTTGGGATGCAGTGTGCAATGGGCACGCAGTGTCGGGGCGATGGACGGGTCCCTGCCTGCGCTGGCATATCAACTGCCTAGAGTCGTTGGCTGTGCTACTTGCACTGAAGAGGCTACAACCTCTCGTGCAGGACAAGCACATGCTGGTCCGGTTGGACAGCACAGGGTGGCATTCGCACACGGCAGTTAACACGACTCACTCGACGCCTCCTCCTGTGGAGTCAGCAGGTGATCCGCTCCCTGCGAGCCACACATATCCCAGGCGACCTGAACCAGACAGCCGACGCGCTCTCTCGTCAGTTGACGCCTCGCGGAGAGTGGCGACTCCACCCCCGTGCAGTCCAGCCCATTGGGTGCAGTTCAGGCAGGCTCAGGTAAACCTGTTCGCCCCCCTGGACACCACCCATTACCTGCTATGATGCTCCCTGTCCGAGGCCCCCCTCGGCACGGATGCTCTAGCGCACAGCTGGCCACGGGACAAGCGGAAGTACGCCTTCCCCCCAGTGAGCCTCATTGCACAGACCCTGTGCAAGGTCAGGGAAGAGGAGCATCAAGTGTTACTAGTTGCGCCGTACTGGCCCAACCAGACTTGGTTCTCGGAGCTAATGCTCTTGACTACAACTCCCCCCTGGCCGATCCCCCTGACGAAGGACCTGCTTTCCCAGGGGAAGGGCACGTTATGGCATCCCAGGCAGACCTTTGGAACTTCCATGTCTGGACGGGACGAGGAGATCCTGAGTGGTGGTGGTTGAGACCATCACTCAGGCTAGGGCCCCGGCCACTAGGCAGCTATATGCCTATAACTGGCGCCTCTTCTCGTCCTGGTGCTCTTCTCAAAGAGAAGACACACGGAGTTGCTTGATCGGGAATGTGTTGTCCTTTCCTCAAGAGAGACTGGAGAGTAACCTCTCCCCTTCCACACTGAAAGTGTATGTAGCCGCCATTGATCGCCCGTGCCCATTGGCAGTGAGGGCACACTCCACCCAGGGTGTAGCCTCCTCGTGGGCACTGGCTCAGGGAGCCTCTCTGGCAGACATTTGCAGAGCTGCGGGTTGGGATACGCCCAACACCTTCGCAAGGTTCTACAACCTCCGCGTAGAACCGGTATCAGCCAGCGTCCTGCATGGCAACATGTAGGACCGGCAGCCGGTAGGGCGTACGCCTGTGAAAGCACCTTCCCTCTAGGTGGGTCAGTGTGCTATTTCCGCCTCCCTTCTTTCCCCACTGGGTTAAGAACAGGCATTCCATCGATCACTAAGCACCTTCCTGGAGGCAGGCTGGGCAGAGCAGCCCTGCTCCCTTAGGCCGGGTAACAGCTGAGTTATCTACCACATCGCTCTAACCGGACCTAGTGCTCCAGGCATGGTAACCCCCCATCGGGCGGTTCTGTCTGATGTATCCTCATGAATGGTTCCCACTTGGTAACCCATGATCTCCCGAGGTGGACCTCCACCTTGTGGGAAACTACTTCAGTCCGCACATTTTTTCCCATGAGTTCTTCCCTGACGGTGAGACCATGCTGGTGTCTCCACTAAACTCCTCCCTACGGTAGGAAGTGGTATCTGTAGCGCGTTTCCTCAGTGAGGAAATAGCGCTTACCCAGTGGCCTTACGGTGCCGGGCGGCTTCTCGCTGTTAGAGAAACAAGGCCTCCGCCTGTGACGGCTGGTGGCAGGGGCTTCCCACCTTTCAAAGAAAGCCCTGGGACCCCTTACCTCTCCACTGGATGGTCACAATTCCGCACTGGCGCTCACGTCTGACACGCCTAGGCCAGTCAGCATCGTCTCGCTAGAGATTGTGACACAAGGTCGACACAAGGGTTCGACACAAGGTCGAGAGACCGACAGAAAGGGAACGTCTTGGTTACGGATGTAACCTCTGTTCCCTGATGGAGGGAACGAGATGTTGTGTCCTTCATGCCACAACGCTGGCCGCCCACCGCAGCGTTCGAGGGATGCTCAGGCTCCTCAGCCCAAAAGGTGAATGAATGAGCACGCCGTCTTCCTTTTATACCCGGATATCCGGGGGCGGAGTCCGGCATGCAAATTTCATTCGCCAATTTCATTGGACTTTTCAAAATAGTCAGAAGTTGATAGGTTCTCAAGGGTGAACCCCATCTGTCGGTTCGACACAACGTCTCATTCCCTCCATCAGGGAACAGAGGTTACATCCGTAACGAAGACGTTACTTCATTTCTTCATCATTAGTTCATGTGGAAGTAAGTATTAATTCAGATATTAGTACATGATTATTCATGGACCCTGAGCTCTTATGTGAATTTACAATATATATTTCTTCCCTTTGATATTTCAATGTGGTAGTCCACCCTATAGTCATGGATAATTTGTTGGGAATTTGTCAAAAAGGTTTCATACCTCTTGAATGTCCCATGCTTTGACTGTACCATCTGTGGATGCACTACAGACAAGTGGCACACTCTTCCAAACGTCTGAGCAGCCGTCGTTTCCAGCCAAGTATGCGAAACCAATAACCTTGCCTTTAATATGAGAGAATAAAAAGCATAAACACCATTTTGCCTATAAACCATTAAAGCAGCATTTGAAATAGTAAAGTAGTCAACATTTGAAGTGGATCAAAAAGGTTGATCAAAGTTGTCCTAAGACAAGAACAATACATGTTCTTGTCAAGGACAGCTCTGATTAACTTTTTTTGATCCACTTCAAATGTTGACTACTGTATTACAGCTGACATTGCCTTCATGGCCTCGTAGGCTTTTGCAGGTGTAGTCTTCACATGATGTGCCTGATTTCATTTTCATCTCCAGATGAAAACGACGCAGATAATACCCTTTCCATGAGTGTGTCCCTGTGTCTGAGAGGAGCTGGGAAATGTTGCAGAAGCTCCATCTCTGCAAACACATTCTCCTATACAAGTAGAAGTTCTTAAGTAACGCTCATCAACACATTTAGTATGAAACACCAGATGTTCAGATTACATTAGCCACTTAACATCATGGGCCCTATCGTACACCCTGCACAATCTGCCGTGACGCAAGTGTATTTTGCTAGTTTCAGTCCAACGCAGTTTTCGTTTTCACGTCCTGTGCCACGTTGTTTAAATATCAAATGCAATTGCGCCCATTTGTGCACCCATGGGCATGCTGGTTTGAAAAGAAGGTGTGTTCAGATGCATTGTTGGGGCATTGCTAATTTGAGGCAACTGAAATAGACTGCGCCACTGACAAACTGAAATCTGGTCTAAAGTCAATGGCGCAATATGTTTTTTGTTATTTAAAGAGCTTGTTAGTAATATGCACCTATAGGCGAGTGCACAGCGCTCGTACATTCGGCTTATTACACACAGAGGGATGCGCAGCAGCACACAAACATGCCAAATATTAAAAATAAATGGACAACAATGTAAAAGATTATTATTGTGTACATAAAGATAAATAATCCGGCTTGTCCTGTAGATGGTCTGCTCGCTCGCTTTAACCTCGCATACGAGCAGATGCGTTTCCTCTCTGGAGAAGCGTCCGGTCTTTGCTCTTGCAAATTCCATGTAAATAGCGAAGCTATTTTGGGAGATGAGACGTTTTGCCCAAAACACACCATTTACTCATTAAGAGAATAGGGACAACCCTTTTAGACCATGTGCCTGGCGCGCTGACAGTTTTTCCCGTCGGTCCTTAAACTAGCAAAGTGGATTCGGAAATGCCCACTTGTGCTCTGCACCCTGCGCTTTAGAGCATGCACTTAGATCGTTAAAATAGGGCCCCATAAGTTAAATAAGTATTTATTGCTTGTCAGTTACTTAGTTATATAATGTCAAGTGACTTACCTCCACAGCCACGGTGTCTCTGCAGCATGGTACCACTCCTAAACAAAAACATTACATTTGCAATGAAATGACATATTTAATTTATGTCAAAGTACACTTTAAATGTTTATTTGGCTTATGCAAAATTGGGGCGATTTTAGTTTTTCCTGTTTCACTGATCAAGTGTAAATTATATGGTCACTTCAACTTTATTTATTTATATAGCACTTTTTACAATTTTCATTGTTACATAGCAGCTGTACATGAGACATATTGACTATGAGCAAAACAATTAAAGTTATACCTGTAAAAACAAGAAAAAGGTGAAAACACAGAAGACAGACATACCCACATACAAAACACTCCACACACACAATATGCACACGTACTAACACACATAACAGACATAGACACACACGGCCACGCACGCATGCACACACACACACACACACACACACACACACACACACACACACACACAGACAAGCACACACACACAGACAAGCACGCACACACACAGACACGCACGCACGCACACACACAGACACGCACGCACACACACAGACACGCACGCACACACACAGACACGCACGCACACACACACAGACACGCACGCACGCACACACACAGACACGCACGCGCGCACACACACAGACACGCACACGCGCACACACACACACACACACACACACACACACACACACACACAGACACACACACACACAGACACGCATTTAAGATAAAGGAGAGAGAAACACAGGTCAAATATTAAACAGACTACAAATTCCTATATGCAATATTAATCAAGTAAAACTTTAAAATTCTAAAGCAGCCCCCCCGGCCAGGCAAATAGTGCAAAACAGTATGCAAACGGTGGCAAGGAACCCAAAACTCCAATCGAGAAAAAAAACCTCAGGAGAACCCAGGCCCAACCAGGGGATTCCAGTTCCCCTCTGGCAAAAGCTGCTGCCTCTGCACAAGCTCGACAGTGCTTGCACAACAAGGCTAAATAAAAATAAATAAACTTACTAATAAGGTCATACCCGTTTCCTTTTTAAGAGCTTGCCAATAAATAACTGTGAAATAATAAGTGTGCTCTTCCACTGCTGAAGCCCATCTGCTTCAAGGTTCTAAGCACTGTTCATTTAAAAATGGTCTTCTACATAAAACTGTTGTAACAAGTGGTTATTTAAGTTACTTGGGCCTTTTAACATAACCCAGTCTGGACATTTTTCTCAACAAGGCATTTTCACCCACAGAACCTGCACTTACACCATTCACCATTCTCTGTTTTCCTTGAGATGGTTGTGTGTGAAAGTCTCAGCAGATCTCAGTGTTTTTCTTTGTATATATCAGTTTTATCATCATGTTTTATCATCATGATCTAAAAAAAAAAAAAGATTGTTGATGTCTATGAGCATGGGATTGTGTCATCTTCCACAGTTAGGAACCTGGGGGTGTTGCTAGTAATCTGTCGTTTGATAGTCACAAATGTCTCACATAGCATTTTTCCATCTAAAAAAATCCAAGTCTATTATGACTGTTCTGGCTGCCTTTTAAATTTTAAGTTAAATACACTTCAAAATCCTGATTACTTATAAAGCACTTGTCACATGTCTGTCAAGTTATTGTGGTGTTTGTGACATGAAACAGAAACATCACATGCCTAAAAATACTTTATGAGAAGCTTTATTTGTGAAAATAAATGACAGGTGGTTTTGCCTAAAATCAGTGTTTGACCAACTTTTTTATAAGGAGTCTTTTTTGTGCACCTGTGTGCACTGTGTTTGTGTGCCGTGAATGCCGATTTGAATCTGGCAGCATGTTATGTTACTGTACATTCTGAAATCCCACATATGGGGTCATACTCTCTGGGGCAGGACAACATGAATCCCATATGGGATCGTACCACTCAAGCGGTTAAATCTAGACTAAAGACTTATCTCTTTAATCAAACAATCACCTAATTAGCCTCTGCAACCTTTTTGACATGACGTGTCGTTTAATTTTTCTTGGCAATCACTGTGCCACATCAACATTATTGTTTAAAACTACGTTCAATTATATTTCATTATGATTGTCCAGTATCGCGATGGTTTCAGATCATCGCAATTATTGCACATCTCTATAGAAGGGGGAGCTGTAGTGCCTGTATTATTGTGTATATTGTAACTAAACTATGGTAATATTGGTAAAATGTACCACCACAAGAAAAATAACTTTAAAGCATACTGTATATCTTATATTATATAAAAATAACCTGCAGTACAATTAAATATTATTTAAGATAATCTCAGTGTGAAAACCAGTCTACCAAAATATCATTAACATAGAAGTGAAATTCTATTGTAATCTTGCAAAAAAGTGAAAAAAAACAGACTAGGTGCTTTTCCATGACTGATAGCATTTTAACAGTGGCTTCAATTCACCCCTGATCAATTTACTCAATTTGCACAAAAATTTTAATATGTTACAGCAGGTGGGTGATAAAACATGGAACGTAAAACATCCTACACATAAATTTCTGCACTATAAACATAAAGTTACTTCTATTATTATTTTATTATGACATTTTAGTGTTTTGTGGATCTTTTGAATGAATTTTGGGAGTGCTGGTCTTGGTCTCGACTCCGTCTAGGCCTACCTTGGTCTTGTCCTTGTCTTGGTCTTGACACCCTCTGGTCTTGGTCTTGGTCTCGGTTCTGGTGGTCTCGACTACAACACTAGTGTCAGGGTGTGCAATACAGCTGTCCTAGACGGGATGCAACATGGCGCATTGCGTCCCATGCGACCCTCTTAACAGTAGGGTTGTGTACCGAAACCTGGTGCCAATATGGCACCGGTACCTATGTATCCGGTATGAAACTGGACCGAATCAATACGTAGATTTTGGTGCCACTTAAATGCTGACTGAGCCGTCGATTGAGACATTTGCCCACATTCACGTGAACGGAAGTCGGAAAGCTCTGATAATACAAATTCATCACATCTTATACAATGGTTAAACGGATCGCGCGCGCCCCATAGATCGGAATGCGCATGACCAGTGGATTCATCATTGTGAAAGACAGTTTTGACGCGCACTCTCAGTGTCCACAGGGGTGGCAGCTTCCACCCTAAAAATGAGCTTTGCCACCTCAGTTGTGTAGGGTATGGTCGGATCAAAGTTTACCATCTGTGATCGTAAAACACAGCAACCTCTCAGCAGGACTACGACCAGGCACCAACAAGTCTGGCCAAAGGTCCTATTCTCAACACCTTCATCTAAACCAGGACAGATTCGGATACTCTCCCCTAGACTTCAAAGGAGGTTCTTGGGGGAGGACAGGACTGTTCACCAAAGTGAGAAAAGCCATGTGGCCCCCAGGGACTGAGAGCCTCAAAGTCTTCCAAAAGATTCTCTCTTTCTCGTTCCTTAGCCACAAAAGACTGGTTTAAAGTGTATACACATGAATATCCACACTGTATGCTTGCCTGTTATTCTCCTTCACCTATAACCTCAAAGGCATATGTGCTTAGTGGTATTCTGTGTATATTTACATTCTTGTCCAAACTACAGGTCAATGTAATTGTAACCCCTTCATGTTTCATATCTACGTGTTTCCCATTTCATGTCTTAGAATATGGTGTATAGCACAGTAATGTATTTTATACCATACTCATTTTATTCTATTCTAAGTCTATTCCTGCTCCAAGCTCCCAGGCGACCATGAATGCAAATGAGTTAGTGTGCCGGACAAAGAAACATGTTTTCGCGCCCAAAACTATCTCATCTCATTGGATCGCCCACCTTGGAGGGGCGTGACGCCCTCTGTGTTAAAACATCTGAACACGCAGGAAAGCTTGCTCTTTTGTGTATGTTCGTTCGCTTGGGTGCATTCGCGCTCCTGCGCGTTCGCTCGCTCGTGTTCTGTCAACCTCTCGAGACCTGCCTCTCCTCAGAGACAGCTTTCTTCAGGCAGTTTTGCTTCAAACTAAATCAACGGACTCACGGCCTGCTCTGAACGCATCAGGACCCTTTGATACGCGCGCCAGCACGTGTCCTGAGAAACAAAGAAGCCAATGCAAGTATCTGAACTATTGCTAACCAGTTGCGAATAAGCTTTGCCCCTTTTAAATAAGGAGATTTGTCCTTGATGGTTCGTGCAGATGTGAATAGCTGATTTAATAATGCCTTTTTCTTTGCTTTATCTATTTCTTTCATTCTCTACTGTTTTACGTTTTTATGTTTGTTTGTTAATGTTTGGTCTTTGTTAGTAGTTGGTTTTAGTTCCCCCGTAGTGTAGATAAATAAACCGCATGTGTATCCACGCTCGAATTGTTTCTGTGTTTATTTATCACATATCAAGGTCACTTAAACTGCTTGATTTCGTTAAGATTTCTGAAGTGGTACTGTACTACAGTAAGAATATTGTTTTTCCAGGCCAGGGGAGTAATATTTCTTAGAGTTAATATACGACCTGCTGATCACTCGCTGGACGAGTACATTTTAGTTTGTCGCTGTTATTAGCTCTGCTGCATCAGGTTAAAGTGTATAAAATAATTAATGGTTAATCACAATTAATTATACGTATGTTACTGTGGTTAAACTCATAGTTTCCCCGAAATACACTACATAAATTGGTGGAGAATGCGCGGGAAGTTTTAAACCTTGTTTTGTGAGCAGAACTCAGTAACTATTCATGTGTGTTTCTATGGGTGTTACAGAAACCGAATACTCTCTTAAATGGCACTTTATGTATGAATGAAGGTGTGGACCCTCCCACCTACCCTTGGCAGACTCTTGAGCTTCTCGCAGAGAAAACCTCAGCCTCTGTCATAGAGTTAGTGACAATATAAAGACGAAGAAATCTCTTTATAGCGCACTATGCTATTATTTAACCGCCCTAAATTGAGCGAAGAAATCCTCTTTTAGCGCGAAGAAGGTAGAGCGAGACTCGCTCCCTTAAGTTACTGCGCCGAAACAAGCCTCTGTGACCTGTTTAGGAAAAGCCCAAGGTATTTGTTAATGATGGTTAAGCTAACTGCAAATTTAATGTGACCCTATAAAACGAAGAAATCTTTTATAGAGAGTCCCGATATCGTTTGACCGCCCTAATCTGAGCGAAGAAATCCTCTTGTTAGCGCGAAGGAAATAGTGGAGCGAATTTCCTCCCTAGTTCGTGTACGGCCGAATTATGTGTAATTTTGATGCATTGCGTGTTCCAATGTGTTCAACTAAGACACACCGCTCCCCGAAGTTTAACCATTAGACTAGCTAACTAATGCGTGCTTTCTTGTTTCCTCTTTTTGAGTAGACGAAGCGGAAGGATACTGTTTTACTGTATATGTATTTTACTGTATATTGTATAGTTAAACAGTAGATGACGACCGTTTAAAGGGGAGTGTGATAAAAATCTTGATCAAGTTAATTGTACGACAGCGAAGAAATCCCGTTGTGTTTGTTTGTTTGTTTGTTACTGTGTGTTTTAACTCAGTGTTTGGGCAGCGAATAAATCCTGCCGCGCGTCAGGGCATCTAGCGAGCTGACGCGGAACTCGGATCCGCCGAGATCAAACGTCACCATCCGTGACGCTTCCCAGTGGGCAATTTGATTTGGATTTATATCAATTTGACGTCAAAATGCTGTAACATCATTTTCTTGTAGACCCAGTTTGAATTTCATTATTTAATCTGTGTTTTACGTTATTCTTGATGTAAATTCTTGTCAACAGCAATTGCCGCTGGAATGTTTTTTTTTTTAAAGTGATTGTTAAAGTCTTTGTGTAAAACGAGAGTTAAATGTGAGACGTAATCACATTTAAGTCTAGGGTAGGGTGTTACATCCCACTAACACCAGAGGGCAGTGTGTTGGAAGTGCCTAACATTTTCCTAACTCCGCCCCTTCCTCCCCGACTTCCCTTTGGCGTGGCTCGACCACGCCACCTTGTGGGTCCTCTCAGTCAGTCTTTTCTCTCTTTAACTTCTCTCATTTCCGTTTTTGTTGTTTTGATTTCTCAGTTATTTTGTTCATTTACTTTTTGAGTTTTATTTTCAGTTTAATTAATTATTATTATAAGAATAATTAGTTTTCGGGTTTACGTGGTTTTAATTTTGTTTTCAGTTATTTCAATATTGTATGTTTCTTTTTTTGTTTCATTTCTCATCATTCCCTATACAGCTCCCTACCTAGGAACATAATTAATAAAATTTGATTTTAATTAATTCACTGGGCTCGCAAATTTTAAAGTTTGACCTTTTATTTTGCTCTTCTGGGTTATTTCCAGCTATGCCATTAACCCTAGCCCTGTTCAGCCTTTGTGTTTCTCTATAGGTAGCACTTCCTCTAAGGCACCTGGGTAGTGAAGTGACGTCTCTCTCCTCAGTGGTGTCTGGTGGGTGGATTTGGCTGTCCTGGCGTGCCTGGCACTGGCGGCGGATAGCCTTGGATGCCTCAGTCCCCGCACTTTAGGTGACGGCACGCAGGGAGACTTCAGTCACTGGCACTCCGGTGCGAGTGGGGACCAATAGCGCTGACTGGTGCACTGCAGCAATTTTGGGGTATATAACGCCGGGAAGTGCCACTTAGTTGGAATAAAAGCTTATGGGCTATGTCTGTTGCGAGTGGCACCCCTGGGTAAAATCCCAATTTTCTCTGTGCCCGTCAGGCGGTTACTCACTAGGTACTGCCAGGTTGGGCTGAGAGTTGTGACTGTTTGTGTGGTCGCACCTGAGTGGCGTGTAGGGCAAGGGATCTGAGGTGACTGCCGCTGTGTGTCCAGAAAGGTCGGACAGTTGGACCTGCTTTACTGGTACCCACCTGGAAGCCCTCACTTCATGCCTAGGTCTATTAAATAAGGTACAGCCCCTACTGAGTTGCTATAGGTGGAAAGAGAAGTAGGAATTCTCCCTTCCACCCCCGTTAAACTGTTTATTTTGTCCCTGTTGTTTTGAGCTTAGTTGCCTCCCTAGCCTATATGACACCATAGCGCCCCCTAGCTGCAGGCCCCGTCATAACTCTAGCGTTGCCAACCAGCTGAGCCAAGTAAGGCAACCCTCTCTGTCCCCTGTTCTTTTTATTTTTGTTTTACCTGTAGTTAACTAGAAGACTGAATCTGCATGAGCCATCAGGGAATTCTCAGTAATGTGTTGATGAAGTAAACTACCCCAGTCAGTAGAATGACCCCCTAAGTTTCAACCCATCGACACATTTGCTCAGACTGTTTCCCTGTACCCACATACCCACACACACACCTACTATCCACCCTGCCAATTCACTGCCAGGATAAATAGGTGTTTAAGTTGCGCCACTGACTGTTCACCCCAGTTAGCTGCACAACCCATGACATAAGTGTTATAGAGCTCACTTAAGCTTGTAGGGACTTGCATTGGCCTCTTTGTGCTCTTCTCCCTTGCCCCCATTGCGCCAGCATGTCCAGACCATCCAGTCCTGTCACCTGCCAGACCAGCTAGAGACCAGGCAAAGCGATGCGACGGACTCCTGCCTGGGACCATCATCTGCACACGGCAACTGCGCTGAGAACTGTTGGTCGGACGACCTAAACTGACGAAGGGACCACGATCCAAACCAGAGCAACAACTACAGAGACACCGGATGAAGAGGACCAGGAGCTACAGGAGAAGATGAATGCTACACGAGTCCTTTGCAACACAGACTGAGCGAAAAGAGCAGTTGGAGCAGACGCCAGAGAGGGGCTGGTAGGAAAACTCCAACATGCAGAAGCTCTCTTCATAATGGCCCCGGCAGACAGCAATACAATGCCACGGCCAAGGCCTATAAAGGCCATCTGCAAGCAGTCCACGCTGAAGTCCAAGCCATGACTCAGCAATGGAAACAAAAGGAACTGAACATAGCTTGCAGACTACAAGGTGAACAGACAGGAGAATGCAACAGAATCTCTCCTGTCCAGCCCCCCAGCTAAAAGCCCAAAACTGCGAAAGGGGGGGGGGGCGAAAGCCCACTGTTCACACCTTACTAGCCAGCAAACACAGAGGGGTGGGGCAGGAACCATTCAAAAGAACCTGCAGACACATACCCTGCGTGTCCCCACAGACCCCAGCAAGCTGGCCAGAAACATGACAGCTGTCACCACTAGATGCTGTCACCCTGAACACTGCAGGAGGCCACAACAAACTCCTACCTGCAAAACATTGACTCTTAGGCAGGAACACTGCCCAGTGTGACCACACAAGACAGATCACCTGCTTAGGATCACCTCCAGCCTAGAGGACCACAGCATCCTATGCCAGCAGTTAGAAACTGTCAAAGCGGATTACAGCAGCTACAACACCTCTGCTACAGCCAGCATCCGAGCCTACATGAGAGGACGGAACAGGCTGAAAGGGAAGAAGACCTCAACGCAAAACTCTCCTGCCTCAGAAATCCGCATCACACTGTGAGTCATCACCTAAGCGCTACGGCCATCTTTGGCCAAGATCACAGGCGGAACTCAGCCCATAAGGCCTACAGAGAACATAGCGCTGCCTCCATAAAGACTGTTTACATCTTGCCTATCTCTGCACATCACAAAGAAATGACTCTGGAAGGTGCACCACAGCAGCAGATCTTCAGCAGAGACTCAGCAGATGTTACAGCCTGCCGGGAACAGCCAAGCACCAGACAGGATGCCCTGTGACAACATGGAGCTGACCACTTTCGTCGGACACGAAAGACGGCGCCCCGTGGAAACTCAGCTGGCAACCTAGGAGCCACTGACCTGTTCCGGCCCAACAGTCACCAAGAAATTCACCTCAACACCATGGATGACACCTGTCCAGAGAGCAAAACCGTGCAAATACGTCTGAGCCAGCAGAGATCCTGAGAACATCAAAGGAGCAGATTCTACAAGAAACCTCAACAGGAGGATGTAAAAATCCAAATCAGACTCTTTTCAACCACGAGTGGCATGAGAAACGAATAACCCTCATGAATGCCCTCCTACTGAGAAAACGTCCAGATCTCTGCAACCTGCTTGTCGACCACAGAGACAGTCATCCTAACACGAGATGAGCATGGCACCCAGACCGCACCTCATCAGACGGCTGACTACCCAGAACAAGCCGAGACACACACACGCGGCCATCAACTGAGGTATGACTGAAACAAGAAGTTCCCACACACCTGACCAGAAGCTCCACGAGCATGTACACCCCATGTACATATCACGGATGGACACACGCCCTCTCTTCTTCAGCAGAGACCTGCTAAATTGTTTTGAGCCTCTAAGAGACTTTAACCATTACAAAAGAATTGGGCTCAAGTACGGGAACTTCCGCTTCACAGCCAGCCAACTCATCTGAAATGTATTGCCAGGTCACAAAGTTAGGCATGACATCTCAGCCGGTCACGAGAACTCAGTCTCAAGGTCAAACCAGCCGACGACCCAAACGTTTCCTGCCCTTACATGCCAAAGGCACATCAACAAGTGACATGATGATAGCAGGCACCATACAGGAACTAGGGGCAGATATCTCAGACATCAGCTTTGCACTGTTCACACACCCTCCACGACAACACCAGCATCAGACATTTCCTCTTCTGTCAAGTGTGCGCAGTTTCCATTGGACTCATGCCTGTCAACCACGGCCATGGCCTAGGACACCCTTGCTTTGAACTTGAAATGGAATAACCAATGCTGTAACTGCTACTTCCTGGTTCTCGTGAATCTCACAGCCCCATGGGGGCCCTGTCAAGTACGAGAACTTTCTGCCAGACAAGACTAGCCCAGAGCTTTGCACTCTGGTGAATAAATGAGACTGTAGCACCTGCATTCACCAAAAGGGGTCATTGTTCAGCTCAACACACAGTGGGACCAAGCCTTCAACCACACATATTCAATGGAATACGTGGAGCATGGCCCACTCTGGAAGCCACACCCCCTTTTTACTGAATACGTCATCTTTTGCAGCGTGCATACTGAACAAGTGAGTACATTTACCAAAGATTTTGAACAACGTCTTTATGAAGAGAATGACAGCGGGTTACCACTCCAAGGAGATGGACCATGCCTTGCACCTGCCATCAACGGCCAGTGCTAGAGCTGCTCTTCACAAAAGACAATGATGCAGAACTAATGTCAACTATGTGGCGCCACTCACAGAACCACATGACATTACAACCCAAGCTAGCTGCATCCTGGGCTACACAGAACACCACCTACAAGGTTCGTGAACTGTTAAAAGAACTGCCCACTCATGTAAATGAGCGCTCAGGACGGTTCCATGTACACACCAAATGGCACCTGCGCTTCACCACATGCCTGATCTACCCTTGCTGAATGGAGTTCCATCTGAAAGCTGGACTTGCCAAACACTGCCTTAACACTGGTCTACACTGACAACGTGACCAGAACGAAAGGGGGGTAGCCAAGCACCAGCTGAACACGGCTCTTACCACAGCCTGAGCACTCAGATGACAAGAGCTGCTCCGTGCTTCACAAGCCATCCAGCGATGTTCCATTCACATCAGAACACAGAAGGTAACCATAGAGACCTGCCACCAACCTGTGATGTTTCTAACAGTCAACGCCTCCTCACCACAGTGCCCATGCACACAAAGCCACATGGTTGACAACACAATGGTGAGGCACTGCACGCCCAGAGCAGGAGTTTTGTGGAAAATGACAAGCCTGTCCCACTGCAACACTTCAAGCTGGGGCCCCAAACATCACAGCACAAGTGACAGCTATCCGGATTAATCCTTCAAATCGCAAAAACTCCATCAGACAATTTCTTACCTGCACAGACTCAAAGTAGGCCAAGCTAAGTTTCACACGCTATCACTTGGCAAGAAACATAGCGAATCATAAGCCAATTGAGCATTAACACCTGTTCCAGACACCTAGTGTCATCACAAAGGAACACGATATGCTCCTCTGTGGGAAAAGGTGAAAGAACATTCAAAGTAAACCTGTGAAAACTGAGGCATTTTGCGGAAACCGGTGGTCACCAAAAAAAGCTCAGCCAGAAACGCCCACTCCAGGACCGACATCAGGCACAGAAGTTTTGGAAACCAACAAGCATACAAGCCTAACTCCATTCTCTGGAACCAGTCTCAGCCGGCCAAGTGTAAGGAACCAACTGAACAACGAGCAGTAAGCTGGAGAAGTATGTGTCTGTTAACATGTAAACTGGGTCGGAAACAGCCCCCTTGTGTCCACCGCCATCAAAGGGACCTCAAACCAACCGACGTGTGTGTCTCTTTTTGATCTGATGGCCTAAGCTCAGACAATACCACCACAACATCCAAAGCTCCAGCCAAGAGACTTCAACCTGGTCACACCCTACACCGCTCACCAGTACTTCAATGAAAGACACCGGAGCATGACACCTGCTTTTGCTCTGTAATCACTGCAGAAAACGTGAAGGCCAGAGAGCATGCTGCACCCGGCAAGATTCACAAGAGGAACTTTATGTGGATGACAAGATTTGATGTCATAACAATTACGTGAGACAACCTCCCATCTGTTGTCCAAGAAACTTCTGCCACCTTAGGGCCAACCAACCCCCTTCAAGCCCATCTTGCATACTCTCTGGGTAGTGCCATCCCTCTGCACATAGCCCCGAGCAAGGCGAGATGGCATTTCTACTGAACCTACCTATTATCGAGGCCTTACAGACTCTGGATCGGATGTCTGCTCGCGCCAACTCCCCTGTGGTCCTGGACCACCGCGGACACTGCACTGTGCCTAACCACCACATTAGGGTATTCCCTTATTCTTGGCTTGTCCTTCGTCCTTTACAGAAGGGTCAATGGAATTCAGGAGTAGGTGAACAAGTGTACGGCGGCGTTTCCTCGGGCATTCAAACGGAGCCGCGAGAAGGGAGTTACGCAAGCTGAGCCCGAACCTAACCTCCTCGAGATTGACCCACCTGTCACCTCGACCATTCCGATCCAGACAACCATCGGCCGTCTAAGCTTCTACAATCCCCGTCGTCCGAAAGGGGGGATATGTAGGGTATGGTCGGATCAAAGTTTACCATCTGTGATCGTAAAACACAGCAACCTCTCAGCAGGACTACGACCAGGCACCAACAAGTCTGGCCAAAGGTCCTATTCTCAACACCTTCATCTAAACCAGGACAGATTCGGATACTCTCCCCTAGACTTCAAAGGAGGTTATTGGGGGAGGACAGGACTGTTCACCAAAGTGAGAAAAGCCATGTGGCCCCCAGGGACTGAGAGCCTCAAAGTCTTCCAAAAGATTCTCTCTTTCTCGTTCCTTAGCCACAAAAGACTGGTTTAAAGTGTATACACATGAATCTCCACACTGTATGCTTGCCTCTGTTATTCTCCTTTACCTATAACCTCAAAGGCATATGTGCTTAGTGGTATTCTGTGTATATTTACATTCTTGTCCAAACTACAGGTCAATGTAATTGTAACCCCTTCATGTTTCATATCTACGTGTTTCCCATTTCATGTCTTAGAATATGGTGTATAGCACAGTAATGTATTTTATACCATACTCATTTTATTCTATTCTAAGTCTATTCCTGCTCCAAGCTCCCAGGCGACCATGAATGCAAATGAGTTAGTGTGCTGGACAAAGAAACATGTTTTCTCGCCCAAAACTATCTCATCTCATTGGATCGCCCACCTTGGAGGGGCGTGACGCCCTCTGTGTTAAAACATCTGAACACGCAGGAAAGCTTGCTCTTTTGTGTATGTTCATTCGCTTGGGTGCGTTCGCGCTCCTGCGCGTTCGCTCGCTCGTGTTCTGTCAACCTCTCGAGACCTGCCTCTCCTCAGAGACAGCTTTCTTCAGGCAGTTTTGCTTCAAACTAAATCAACGGACTCACGGCCCGCTCTGAACGCATCAGGACCCTTTGATACGCGCGCCAGCACGTGTCCTGAGAAACAAAGAAGCCAATGCAAGTATCTGAACTATTGCTAACCAGTTGCGAATAAGCTTTGCCCCTTTTAAATAAGGAGATTTGTCCTTGATGGTTCGTGCAGATGTGAATAGCTGATTTAATAATGCCTTTTTCTTTGCTTTATCTATTTCTTTCATTCTCTACTGTTTTACGTTTTTATGTTTGTTTGTTAATGTTTGGTCTTTGTTAGTAGTTGGTTTTAGTTCCCCCGTAGTGTAGATAAATAAACCGCATGTGTATCCACGCTCGAATTGTTTCTGTGTTTATTTATCACATATCAAGGTCACTTAAACTGCTTGATTTCGTTAAGATTTCTGAAGTGGTACTGTACTACAGTAAGAATATTGTTTTTCCAGGCCAGGGGAGTAATATTTCTTAGAGTTAATATACGACCTGCTGATCACTCGCTGGACGAGTACATTTTAGTTTGTCGCTGTTATTAGCTCTGCTGCATCAGGTTAAAGTGTATAAAATAATTAATGGTTAATCACAATTAATTATACGTATGTTACTGTGGTTAAACTCATAGTTTCCCCGAAATACACAACAGTTGCCACCCCAACGCTGACCATACAGACTTGGATACTAATGTAATGCACAAACAATTTTTGGATTAGGTTTGTGGAGAGCGTTTTTTTGCGGAAATTGCTAATACTCTGATAGAGGCGCGTGTCTGTCGGCATTTGAGCAACCTGATCACAGCGTGTACCCTCAGGCAGGAGCGGTAGTATAACTGCAGTCGAGTCGAAAGAAAAACGCACTTCTCCAGAGACATGTAGATGAGAATGTAAATCTCCACGCATCAAATATACCAAAGCAATAGTAGTAGTAAAACCTGTTTACTGTTACAATTAAAGGTCGTGGTCCAGTGGACTGTGATCCGTATGGAACGCACCCCCCACTGTCCAGATGCTTGTGTTGTGTGACCCTCGGATTAACTGCAAAGCTTATCTATCATAGAGTGAAAGACAGTCCTAAATGCGATCTCTTTCTCTCTCTCTACCTCGGCGAGTTCAGTATGAAAGCGCATTATCGCATATAGCCTATTTCTTTATTTAAATCACTGCTTAAGGCAAAGTGTAAAGTTAAAGTTCCAGTGTTGTGTAGCGTTAAAGCTGTTAGCTGCAAATTTGACACACAAATGACACCACAAAGTGTCCGTACTAGCTGTCCCAGAAAAAACTATCACATGCGTTTGATATAAATAAAATGTGCGCTGCTGGACAAGAGTCGTTGTGCATGCTAGAAGGTGAGGACTACATCTGTCAATCTGATCTTGATAGATCCGTCTGGCATAAACAGCTATTTACTCAACTGCACGTTTGTGTACATATTCATAATGATTCTTCATACATGTGTCTGTTTTTATAAATATGATGTAGCCTGGAAGGATTTCAGATCACATTCACTTTTCAAAACTGTTCTATGATCAGCAATGAACTTCAAGCGTCTGCAATTGTCTTTCAGAAACAAAACAACAATACAAATTAGCACAAATTTGGATTAAATTGTGCTGGGAAACAGACATGAAAGAAGAATTGAAAAAATATGATTATGAGAGATTTTAAGGCACGATTTTGTGACCTTTGTAAAACTGCTTTGAAACAACATGTACTGTAAAAGTCCTCTAAGGGGAGAATTCCGCTTTTCCTTAAATAATTTATGTGAACACTATTTATTCCTTAACTATTGTTCAAAGAAAGAAGTCGTCATGGAAATCATCACATAAACCCTCTGCATTTTTAATGTAGGCTAAAGATACTGCTGATAAAAAAAGATCTGAACCAGACTAAAATAGGGATCAATAATTAGGAATCTATAATATTCCTAATCCTTACAATACAACTGTGAAAATTAAGATTGATACGTGTAACGCTAGACACAGTTGCTCCTCTACATTTAAAGAAGATTAAAAATGGCAGTCCCACACCGTGGTATAATGAACACACTCAGGCTATAAATAAAGCGGCCCGAAAAATGGAGCGCAATTTACAATTTTCATTGTTACAAAGCAGCTGTACATAAGACATATTGTGACTATAAGCAAAACAACTAAAGTTGTACCTGCAAAAAGAAGAAAAAGTTGAAAACACAGAAGACAGACATACCCACATACAAAACACTCCACACACATATTGACCACCCACGTTGCGAGGGACTGCCCCCTTTTCGTTGATCTTTGATCGTATCCGCCCCTTAGTGTGGTACCGCCCACGTTGCTGTGAACTTTTGCCCTTTGGCAGTATCTGTCCACGTTGTGAGTGATTGTCCACGTCTCAAGTTAAACTTTTGTCCCGTATGTTTACCGAACATTTTTCTCCCTTTTCCGGCGATCATGTTTGGACTTGTTTTTGAAAATTTTTTATGAGGTTGACACATATCTTATGCGTGAATAAATAAAGCAATGAGTGGTTAAATAAATAAATGATTAATTAAAATACATGAATAAAGCAACGAATAAGTAAATAAAGCGGCGAATAAATAAATAAAGAATTGGTTATATAAGTGATTAAATAAATAATGAATAAGTAAATAAACAAAGCTAGGAATGAATAAGTAAGTAAATAAACGAATGAATAAGTAAAGCATTAAATATATATACTGTATATATATATATATATATATATATATAGTGGATGTGATAAAATTTACGTTGGTGGAAAGACAGCATTCCTAGCATTATATAGAGAAACCTCTGTTTCAGACAGCTCTGTCCCCACATGACAGCTGTAAATCACATTAAGCAATACGTGACGAATCGAGCTGTGGGGCTCTGTGTGTTGCTAGAGTGTCCAATGCAATCTATATAGGGTTAATGACAAACTATAATCTCGCTATATCTCTAACTAATCAGAAAACAACTTTCCACTAGCATTCTAAACATATCCGCTTTATTCATCATTATCTGTTTTGTTTAAAACTTAAACCATTCTCACACTTGTCTAATTGTACAGGGGTCTCCATGTAAATGGCTTAACCAAATAAATGTTTGTATGCATGCACAAGTGTTACCTTCCAGCGTTCATGTTTCTGAAAAATGAAAAAAAAAATCTGAGTATCCATTCTTCAAACTGTGTCTACAACACTGTATAATTAAAGCACATGTTTTTCCTAACTGCATGGAGCGGTGTCTTTAAATGGTGTGCATGATGTTGCCCCTATCCTGACTGTTTTCCTTCTGTCTGAGAAGAAGCCAGTAGTGCGTCCACCAACCAAGGGTGAAGAAAAAAACATCTTTATTGCTAGTGTTCATAGCATCACAGCAGGCAGTTGGGTGATTCCTTAAAACACATAAAGCAGATTTTGATTGAACAGCAAGAATCCTTAAATTGAATGTACGACATGATAATTTCATGAATGTTTTTTATATCATGCCTCCGGGTTGTATCATAAAATAAGTCTGCATAAGGTTTTCAAAATAAAAATGTTTACAATAAAAATCAGAATCAGAAAGAGCTTTATTGCCAAGTATGTTTGCACATACAAGGAATTTGTTTTGGTGACAGGAGCATGCAGTACACAGAAACAGCAACAACAGTACACAGAGACCATAACATAATAAAATACAGTACACAGATGATTTAAATAAGGGCCTATGGGTATAAAAAATTAAGAAATACAATACAATAAAAATAAAAGTGATTCTATCAAAGGTATGCCTTATAACATAATTGTTTATATGATTCTAAACTGATATTCTTTAAAACATTTAGAATAGTCAAATCACACACATCCTGTTATTAAGAGTTGTCTTTGCACATCTGTTTTAATGGTTAGTGTTAAACTGTGGCAACCCCTTAACACCTAGACACTATTCTAAGATTTACTGACATAGAGCAGACTCTGAGTTCTTTTCAGCGTCAAACCTCTTTATTATTTTGTGTTGGACATCTGATTGTGTAGCAAGGAAACTCAAGAAGTAGACATTCCATCCTACAGTAAGTGTTTCTGTTTACTTTTAGTTTAAACAAGGTTTTAATTGTTTTTGTTGTTAAACAGTTTGCTTTAGATCCAAACTTTACATGCACAAAGTATATGTTGAATCCCCTTTTCTTTATTTTATCCTCACCATTTTTTCATGTTTTGTTTTTGAGTGTCTATTGAATATACTAGGCTATATTTTCTTACACAAAGCAGCTGAGCAATAGAGGTCTTCTCTGTAAATAGCTTTATATATATATTTTTTTTCATACACAGATTGGACAGGTTACGTGCTGGATTGTGTACTACAGGTAAGTGGTAAAATGTAGTTACATTTAGGAAACTTTCGACATGTGAAAATATATCCTTAAAATAAACTTAAAAAGTGGCTAAAGCATGCAAGAAAAATGGTCAACTTGTGCAGACAATGCATCATCTGAAGCACTGTGAATTGTCGTCAAATGAGCAAAACATACTGTATAGTGCTCTCAAGATAGCGATGCTCTGGTTTCAGCTCTTAAGAGTGTTCCTGATTTAAAGGATTGGATGGTCTTTTTTTTACTTAGTTTATTTATCATATTCAGCCAAATGCTTGTGTTTTTATCTTTTCTTGACTGCTCTATAAGTGCTTTCAAACACACATTGCATTTTAATTTGCCTTCACCTTGTCTTTCAGTGATGTAGACTTGCATCGTCATATGAAGGTAAGCCCACATGCATTACCCATTCCAAATCTCACATGTCAGCAAATGACAGACATAAAGATACACTTCTTAAACTGCATGTCCGCTATAAACCAGTGCTTCGGAAGTCATAATTTAGTTCACACTTCTCTAATAACCTGATGTGTGAATATAATTACTATGATACCCTATTTGTCTTAATGAACTGATTTACCTTAAGAGCAAATGATTAAATCCTAATACCAAACTACGATATACAACGTGGATGCAACATCTACTTTGCGCTTACAACAATTTTGCTCAAGACTTTTTGACTTACATATCCAAAAAACATTTTTACACATCTTAAATTGTTTTTCTTTGGTAAACATTTTTATAATTTTAACATATGCGTTTTAGTCGGTACGAAGTTGTCAGGCTTTACACTTATGTTTTATATAAGGTTTTGAAACGTTTTTCTAATATTTATGACTTTCTGCTTATTCACGGCTTTGAGTCATCCAAACATGTTTGTTTCATACATGTCTCACTAAAGCTAACCAGCGAGATGTTGTTCCGTCCTCAACACCAGGAGCGTCTCAAAAGCAAAGCGGCTGAATTCGTGAGACCACATGATTTGCTAGTCCGACGTTGTTCATCTGAATTTTTCGTGTTTTAGGGGTTATACCATGGGAAAGTAAGGAAAAAAATGGTTAGGTTTGTGAAGTTTTTGTAGTGCTTATTGCTATGTCATTCTTTGTTCCCTTATGTTTTGCTCCACTTAAAAAACAATTATTTTACCACAAAATAACCTAACAAAATAAGGTTTTGTTTGAGGATAAACCTCTCGTCGTGCATTTCGGGTCTCCTTCCAAGGACACAATGTGAAATACGTATGGAAGTCTGCACAAAGACATTTATTTTGACATAGAACTGTGCGGCTTGGACATGGCGTCTGTCAAAAATAGGCTAACTGCGCATTAAAGATCGGGCAACACACTCAGTTTCTGCCAATCTCATATTAATCTTGAGTGCCTATACAGTAGTAGTATTGCAAACGTCGTATCTTCGAAGAGTATTTAGTTTGATCAAATTTACAAAAGACAGATACAGCTGTGCGATTATTTCCGGAAAAACACGAGCTGCTGTAGGTGGGTCTAGTGGGGAGAGTGGGATGAAACTACAGCACGAGCACACAACACATCATCACTAGGGCTGAAACGATTCCTTGAGTAATTCGAATACAAAAAATCATCAAGGCAAATTTTTTTGCCTCGAAGCTTTGTTTAATCCATTTAACTACAGTACAGTTTAACTACGTTTCCCCACGGACCGTTATTACTGACGCACAGCCCGCTAAACTCTGTTCATGTTACAGGGCTCTCAAGTCTCACGCATTCACCGTGAGACACACGCATTTTAGTCTGTTCACACGCTCACACGTATGGCTCATGCTGATGAAAGTGATAGCTTATTGAAATGGTGAACTGCTATTTTACTTAGTTGTAGTCTATTTTGCGAGCAAAACTTGTTTTCCGGCTGCATCGAGTCCATCAAACTAGATGCGGACTAGTGGATGCCGAATCCTGTTATTTACACACGTGATGCTCATAAATTTGTCTGCGTCTGTGCTGAATGAGGACATGAACTTCACCTCCAGAGTTGCTCTGAGAGTTTATTTCACGAACATGTTATTGTTTGAGTGAAGAAACAGACTGTCATGGTTCTGTCCCACCTTGTCTTGCTTTTCTTGACCTAGTGGCAGAACCATGATAGAACCTCTTGTTTTATGTGGAGAGAGTCAGTTTTGGCATTCCATATACTCCCTCTCTCCGGTGTGGCGTCTCTGTTCCCGCCCTTTTGTCTCCTCGTTATTGTTTGTTAATTAGTTCATGTCCTGCACCTGTCCCCTCTTGATTTATCCCCTTTATAATGCCCTTGTGTCTTCTGTCTCTTGCTGGTTCATTGTACTGTGTCGTGTTTGTGTAATGTGGTGAGTTCCTGTCTTTGAGTTAGTTTAGTTTATTTTGTAGTTGTGATGTGTTTTAGTCTAGTCCTGTTAGTTTAGTTAGTCTTGTTCCTGTTTCCATGTTTGTTACTTTACCCCCACGTGGGTCTTTGTTTTGTTGCTGATTATTTATTAAAATTTGTGTTAACCCCTTACAAGTCTGCACTTGGGTCCTCTGTCCTTGTCTCCGTGTCTCTCACCACCCACAGGTCATGACACAGACATACTAAAAAATAATCGTCTTCCGACAACCTGCCAAAATAAAAGTCATAGGCTATACATTACTTTTTAATAGTTAAAAAAAGAAACTAAAACTAATTTATATAAACTAAATGCATCATGCACAAGCTGAAGTTAGTTGTTTACCTTTGAAATTATTCTTTCTTTCTTTTTTATACATGTTTCTTATATATATATATATTTGTATTATATTGCATTTTTAAATTTAATATGGCAATGGAATGTACTCAATGGGTTTAGTTTTCACAGATATTAATGTATGCAATTTCAGCAGTAAAAACTTTAATTGTTCTAAAAAGGAAACAAATTAGTTGCTTTACTCATTTTAAGAGACCTGTCTTATTTTCTCTTGTATATTTAGTATTGCTTTTGAAAGTATAATAAAGAAAAAGTACTTATTATCCGAATACTCAATTAATCAGTGGAATAATCAGTAGAATACTCGATTAGTAAAAGAATCGATAGCTGCAGCCCTAATCATCACATTAATCCCTTCGTGTTCCTACATTATGCACGTACGCGCCGATTGTCAAGAAAACACAGATTTATGACTTAGTTTGACTTACCGCGTGCAGGCATCTTTTAGCACTGGGACCACGCCATCTATCAGTTTCAAAGGATCTCTAAATCCAGCATTAAATGCACCGTTTATATAACATCCATCACCGAAATGCCTTGAACAAATAGACACACATAAACTTGGCTATCGCAAGAGTAACGAGCTGCAGCGCAGCCCATCCTGACACAGCGCGCACAATCTTGATGGTAAGCGGGTCTCGCTCGTCGGTTTGCTCGTGGGCGGGCTCTTTCTCCTTTGCCTTGCTTTTCCGGGAGAATGGACAATAGAAGGAATAGGATCCCTGTGACGACACAGGGATCCAGAATTAGAAAAAAACTTTCCGAAACAAGTTGGAGTGCTGGGGAGTGTATCAAGTACAGAAATACTACGTCATATATCCAACTCGTTTTTTAACAAAAACGAAATATTTGATATATTTCGGCGTGTTTGCCGCACTGCATATGTTGCATATATCTATTGGCATATGTTGATTCAAAGAATGCAGCTTTTTAGGTTTTTATTATGCATTTAGGAGAGTATTGAAACTAAGTTCAAACATTCTACTTCACATCGTTTTTACTCCTTGTGAAGTATGGTAATATTCCAACTGGCCCCAAAAAGGTTGAGAACCACTGCACTAGTGCATCATAAGTACTGTATATAATGGTAATGGTAATTATTTACTACCAACAACTTACCACAAAAAAACAACAACGATTGGATCATTTCAAAGAAACTTTCAAATATAATTTAAAATTCATAATCTACTTACTTGGAAATACTTTTATGTGAAGGTGCTGATTTTAGCCCTATATGATAAGAGAGAGTGTAGGAGTCTAACTTGAGTCTGAGGAATTTACCTTCATAATTATACATCTTTTATAAAACTTAATAAAGCTATAACTTTTTAAAAAATATATGAAGCTAAACGGTAAACTTAAATGAACATACTAATTAAACAGATAAAGTAGTGTAAACTTTTTTCTACAAATTGTACTTACTTACATTTACACAAGTTAATGTGAATCATTTTTACTTAATGCATGACAGCATTGTAAGCGTAAACTTATTTTATATTTAAAATGTTATTTCATGGTTTTCAGGAAAGCTAAAGAATTGCTAGTGTCAGTGTAATTTAAAAAAGATTTAGGATCAAGACAATACATTGTATTGTAAAGACATTTACAATAAACAGTGAGTGACAACGACTCATGCTTATAGAAAAAAACTAGGTCACACGCACACGCACACGCACACGCACACGCACACACACACACACACACACACACACACACACACACACACAAAGCATTGTGTCTATTTTTAGAGGAGTTTCATGACTTGTGTTGATTTTCCAATGTTCTGATTGAGTTGTTGGAGACACATTATGTCTGAATCATAAACACTGGTATGGTATGACTAGGCCTGTTTCAGGAAACAATTGACGATTTAAAATCTGAACAGATGAAAAATGCATACTGCATTATAAGAACATAGTTACATTTTAATAGAATTTAAATTTAAAATGTATCTTCTTGATATGCCAATATAATGTTTTACAAAAATAGCTCATGCATACTGTTAGATTTAATCTCCTCATAAATAAATACAAGCCCACAAAATCAAGAATTGTGAAGTGTTAAGATCACTTTACATTACTGGCTATAGGGTAGGAGGAAGGGATGCCTTCTGGCTATTCATGGGAGGAGGGGATTCTTTCTAAGCTAAACATTCTTTGTCCGAACTGCTATACCTTATTTGGTCATTCTGTGAACCCCTGGACATATGAAACCTAACAGATGTCTTTTGGCACTGTATATAAAGACTTGTAGTTTCTAGAATAAATGAGTTCAAAAGCTTGATGCCTCTCTACACCTTCTTCTGCTTCTGGTTTGTTGCGGTACTGAGGGACCCAAATAGGTGTGGTGGTGTTTAACTTAAAGCTAACAGGTTTGATGTTGCAAAACCCTACATCTGTTGGTCCCTGGGACCATAATTATCTGGCAATGTGTTAATCATTTTTCTGCTCCTTCAGCGTCTGTCTGCTCCCTACCATGGCATCTAGAGATCTGTTTGTGTGTCAACACCCCTGTGTCTTCTGTTTGGTCTTGCACCCAATATGCTTTTTGTGTTCGTGAATATAGGATACCCCAATTCTGTGGGTTTCCAATCATTAGCTGCTAACAGCTCTTAGTCATGTTGCCTAGCTCCCTAGCTTCATGTTTGGATGTAATGCTAAGAGAGATGTGGTGCAGCTGTATCTGACATTTCATACCATTTCATCTGCTCTTCTGTCAGTAAATGGTGTCACTACTCCTTCTTTTCCTACCATAAGACCAGATCCCCTAATACCCATTTGGTGTCTTCTATGTCCTGAAAAATATCTTGGTAATGGGTGGTATCGTACCTGTCATAAAATAATGTGCAATGTAATGGGTCTATTGGTGGAAGAAAAATGTCTATGTTTGTTATCCATTGACGATGTTCATTATATTTTGACATAACACTGTTTGGGCCTACACATGAATCTAGTTCTACCCAATATATATCAACATGTTCTGACTCACCAACACTGACTGTCTGTGGTGTGACCTGAAAGAGAACAATTTGTTTCTGTGCCATCAGGAAATGTCACTATCACTCCCTCGGGTGAACATAAAATACTTGCCCCTAATTTAATCAGCAAATCTCTGCCTATAAGGGGGATGGGTGCATTACAGGAATACAGGAACGAGTGTGACAGCGTTTGTTGTGCAACTTTCACTTTCATTTGTTTTGTCATAGGCCATCTTTCAACACCACCAGAGAAACCCATTACTCCCACTGTTTTGTCTGTCAGATCACTAGTATAAATGGTGCCTTTTGTAACAGTGGAGTACGTGGCTCCAGTGTCAACCAGAGCTTTTAGTGGTGTAGCATTTACCACTATGTCCATGAGAGGATCGGCCATTCCTCTCACGGTGGTTCTCTGTGGGCCCCTTCAACATTCCTCCGCCCCACCCTCCGGGCCCCATGTTGGGTGCATAGGCGCCTGTAGGTTGGAGGGTGGCGAGAGGCGTTGCCCCGGGTTGTGTGGGGTCTGTGGTCCCCTGCCTCGACCACCGGAACCACCTCCTCGGGGACCCCATCCCCCCGCAGGTGGACCGTTATACTGACCTTGATGTCTCGGATTTTGTGGACAATCTCGTGCCCAGTGTCCATTGCCACCACACAAGTAACACTGCGTCCCGCTCTGCCCCCCTCTCCCTCGTCCTCCCTGCCTAGTTCTGATAACTCCCCATTGGGGAGTCTGCCTTTGGCCATGATTCCAGGAAGGGTTCATTTGTTGGATATATGGTTGGACATACGGAACTGGCATGTTTTGTGGTCCCCCAAAAGGAGAACCACTATATTGGGATCCTTCGTATGGATCTCTTGGGTGTTCATGTTGTGGCATTTGTTTACTCTTTTTTATGGCTCCCTCACTTTTGGCCTTTTCCAATTGTAGCTTTAAAAGTTGTGTTTTAACTCTCTCTAATTCTTCTTCTTCTTTGGTTGCCTTTTCTACTGTTCTATCGGTGTGATGTACTAAGTGTCTTTCCCATACCTCATTACTAGCCACAGGGATGTCTGGGTTATTTTCCATAGCCTGTTTTACTCCATTTGGAGCTCCTGTCATAACTGCTGCTCTAAATATGTCAAGTGTCACAGGGTTGTTTAAACTGTTTTCCTCCACCATTTGTTCCCACTCAGCAGTACAACGGAAATAATAGGCAGCTCCAGTCTCACCAGGTTTAATGCGGAACTTAATGTTTTGGTACACAGTTGGTGGCACAGGATACAATCTTCTCAGTGCTCTACCTATATCCGTGCTTACTCTAGCAAATAGTGTTTCATTTAAATCAGTGGTGGTTTAGGCATCTAGTTCCAGATTTTGCATCTGTGATGCTGTTAATATCTGTCCTAACAGACATCTTAGGTCACCCAAAGCCAAATCAGTGCCATGGCAAAGAGCTGTCAGCTTACTCAACCATCTGCTGCCCCCTGAAGTAATAGGTGGCAATTTACTTGCTATCGCTGTCATGTCACTGTGTGACAATGGTTGGTACAGGCGATTTCCACCTGCTCTCACCACTAAGGGTGCCTGTATTTGGGGCATAAACAATTGGTGATGAGGGCCATATTCAAAAATGTCTTCATTCCTTTGGTTGTTCTTATCTGTGCTCCTCAGTCTCTTTGCTATTGGTTCCCCCACTGTCATGTTTCCATCAATTCTAATTTTTATCTGCTCTGTAGTTCTTGATTGGACGTTAGGGGTTGATGTTTGTTTTGGTTTTTTCCCTCTAGCCTTACTTCTAGGCCCTTCCTCTTTTACTTCCTGAATGCTTTCACTATCACTCTCATGCTCGCTTTCCTCAGATTCCTCCCGCTCATGTCTTGTCTTCTCCATGGTATCTAGAACTTGTTGTGCTATTTCTATCGTGTTATCTACCTCTCCCTTCATGTCCTTTTTCAATTCTTTAAATTCCTCTCTTAACTCTTGCATGCCCTTACTCCATGGTTCTATGTCAACTTCCATTTCTCCTCCGCTAATTGTCATCACTACTTGCTGGTTAGGCGGTTCATATGGCGGGGGATGGCTTAATGACGGATAGATTGAAGGTATGTGTTTCTGAAGGGGAGGAGCAGAAGGGGTAGTCTGAATGCTTCCTGCCTTTTCTTCCTTTTTCTCTCTGACTCTTGAGCTGTTCACTTCCTCTTTTCTCTCTCCACTTTGCACTTTCTGCGAGCTGAGTGCTGTGGTTGTTAACGCTACTCTAGTCCACACTCTAAGTTTCTTCTTTAGATTTTCTTCTTCACTACCATGCTTCCCTGAGTTATACCATTTTATCTTATCCTTTCCTTCTACGTGTCTGCGCCACTTGCAATGCGCTTTCTTTTCCATTTCTCTAACTTTTGGTGCTAGAGGCATTCTCACTTCTTCTGCATTTTCCCACCCACAATCATCACATAATGCTACCCAACACTTATCAATTTCTTTCTGTCTTTGCTTTCTATCTTTGGTTCTGTCTGTGCTAATAGCATATCTGTAACATTTTGCCACTGCACTTACTGGCGGACACCCATATTCATCACATTCTTTCTGAAATTCAGCCATTTTATACACAAATTCTATTCACAGTTTGCAAAAATTATACAGTATCTATTTTCACACAGTTAAGTCAGTTTTCACATTAATTTTCACATCAGCAATTGCATTCACTTTTCAAAACATTCAAACATATAACAGACAATTTTGGAATATTCCTTTATGAGTTCGCCAGACTCAAAGGGATTTATTTCACCCTGGCCTTTTTCGTCCCAGACGCGAATACCACAACGCAGTTTATGAGTTCCAAACTCAAAGTTTTTTATTACCTGGCCTTTTTTGTCCGACGCGATTACACAACGCAATTTATTTTTTCACAGAATTAGTATTTCTACCAAGGGCCTCAAACCCAACGAATTTATGATTTTCTACCAAAGGCCTTCAAACCAACAGAATTTATGTGTATTTCACCAAGGCCTCAAACCCAAACAGAATTATGGTATTTCCTACCAAGGGCCTCAAACCCAACAGAATTTATGGTATTTCTACCAAGCCTCAAACCAACAGAAATTTATGGTATTTCTACCAAGCCTCAAACCCACGCAATTCAAATTTTTATTACGCAACCTACAGTAATGTTTTTTTAAATTGATTTTTCCAAACTTCTTCTTTTTAAATTTATCTTTAATTATTCTCGAGTTCATCAAATTAAACAGCAATTTAGAGTTATTCAATAGCAGAATTTTGAATAAACAGGCTTCTGCTTACCTTTTATTTTTGGTCGACCTGTGTGTTGAATCTGATTCGTTCCGACGAATTGGCAGAAAATGCCTTCGTCTCTCATCAAATCACGTCTCGTCCAAATCACGTCGGGGTCACCAATTGTTGGACTTTAGAGGCAGTCCTGCATGTTCAGAATTCAAAGAGAAACTTTTAAGTTCAAAAACTGAAGTTTATTTATCAGATGTAAAAGAGTAACAAAGCTTTGGGTTGTCAGACGATCTCCTCACTCCACCACAAGCCAACAACCCAGATTATTCAAAAACACACATATTTATTCAGTATTTGACGTCGTTCTCATCTTCTGACTCCTCCTTTGTCTCTAGGGAGTATTGCTCCTTGGCAACCAATCACCGTGCACCACGTTTATCTGACTCCGCCCTTCTGTGTTAGTTCCTGCAAAACAACATCTTTTGCAACGCATCTTTTGCACCCTGCGGTCAGTTGCTAGTTTTAGGAAGTGTTCCCTAGAGACAGTTTCATGTAGCAAGACAACATGTCAAAATACTTCCAAAAAAAACCTCAATCATCTAATGCTTTAATTATGCAGCGTTGTTTCTTAATCCTATGATTCAATAAAACACATCAAAACTCATGATTATACTTAAAACATATGCAGTGGATTAATTCATAACATTCCTTCTCTGTGTGACTCTTTGGGGGTATGTGTGTGCTGGCTTAGAACACTGTTTCTGCACGTACACACAAAGCTTGTTCCTCTTTTGTGGTTTCGCTCGGCTTGTCACACACACACTGAGTAAAATAGCAAGCACATGATAAAAGCACACATCTTAATGATTTAATGAAAGAAAACACTTATTGATTATATTGGTAATTAAATCATACTTCTAACTGAATAATATTTCCACAGTTTGTAATAAAGTCAATATATCAAAATACGCATGTGTCGTGTGCCTCTCGCCTTTAAAGGACGAAACCTGGCCCTCGGTTATCGTCACGGAGTGTCACACGCAACTCTGCAGAAACCCATCACAAACGTGCGGAAACTGCCATCAACATTATATCACAGGAAGGTTATATAAAAAACTCTTACCTGTGTGATACTGCCGGAACCCGTAGAACGTCTTTCAGTCTAACGCGGTCTTCAAAACACAGAATTATCAAAATTTCCTCGGATTACCGATGAGTAAACAGGACGAAGCCCCCACTTGTTAAATTTCTGGTTCCTTACGAACACTAAATTTCTTTCTGTGTTTTGGATCACCAGTAAAATCAAATCATAAATAGGTTGGATGTTGTGAGAGAATTCTGCAGATCTGGGAGCACAAAAACAAGACAC
>NW_026634387.1:0-8952 GCF_024868665.1 Triplophysa rosa
GGTAGGTTCAGTAGAAATGCCATCTTGCCTTGCTCGGGGGCTATGTGCAGAGGGATCGCACTACCCAGAGAGTATGCAAGATGGGCTTGAAGGGGGTTGGTTGGCCCTAAGGTGGCAGAAGTTTCTTGGACAACAGATGGGAGGTTGTCTCAAGTAGTTGTTATGACATCAAATCTTGTCATCCACATCACGTTCCTCTTGTGAATCTTGCTAGGTGCAGCATGCTCTCTGGCCTTCACGTTTTCTCCAGTGATTACAGAGCAAAAGCAGGTGTAATGCTATGGTGTCTTTCATTGAAGTACTGGTGAGCAGTGTAGGGTGTATTGTGTAATTTCTGGGCACATATAGATGTTTTTTTACATGTATTGAGCACTGTTTTTTACCACAGTTATAAATGCACTTGATAAAATACCTAAAAAGTATTGAGAAGTATTCATAGGAACATTAGTACATAGATGGGTTGATCTGAAATCATATTCAATAAGAATAATTACATATAAGTAGGTTTATGATGATAATTTGATTATTTGAAGAAGAATTGATGATTTAATGACACAATCTGTACCTGTAACCAATGATTGTTCATATAAATGCACTTAATGTCACTTTAAGCATGTTTAAAGCACATTTGAGCACAATGTAACAAGGTAAAATCCAGTGATGTTTTTAGAGGCCTAGAGTTTGGTGGTCTCGTGTAGTAACCATTGTATGCAAATTATTTTGAAAATGATGTAATAACCAGCGTACCACCATTAGATACGTACCTTGTTACCTGGGACTTATTGGTGGCAGACAATTAACAATTGGTTAATAAAAATAAGAGATAACAGGAAAATACCTGATTGGTTTCAGAAGAGACCACCTTTCAGAAATTTTACTATAACTATAGACTGGAAAACACTTGGTTTTTAGATGACTTGGAACATCTCACTTTGTTTGGCTCGAGCAAATAAAGTTAACTCCTTGGCAACCGGACCTTCCTTGTTTGAGAGATTTTTTGAACTACAAGACTCATATTTTTCCACAACAGGTGTGACAAGGTTGAAGTCTCTTGGCTGGCGCTTTGGATGTTGTGGTGGTATTGTCTGAGCTTAGGCCATCAGATCAAAAAGAGACACACACGTCGGTTGGTTTGAGGTCCTTTTGATGGCGGTGGACACAAAGGGGCTGTTCCCGTTCCAGTTTACATGTTAACAGACACATACTTCTCCAGCGTACTGCTCGTTCTTCAGTTGGTTCCTTGCACTTGGCCGGCTGAGACTGGTTCCAGAGAATGGAGTTAGGCTTGTATGCTTGTTGGTTTCCAAAACTTCTGTGCCTGATGTCGGTCCTGGAGTGGGCGTTTCTGTCTGAGCTGGTTATCAGTGGCCGTCTGAACCTGGAGAACATGTGGAGGTGTGCTGTGATGCAGTGGTCTGTCTCGTGGGATGCTGGGTGGTACTCTACCCGCTTGGTGAACTTGCGTGTGGTTGTAAAAAGTCATGGTTGCCCCTTGTTGACCTGGGCACCGGTCACACACAATCTTTCTTGATGTTCTACCCTGGGGAGGTGGCTGTTTTGCGTCATAGTGAGGGTGTGAAGTTTGCTGGTTGGAGCTAGAATCAACTCAACATCTACTGATGTGCTCTGTCGCTGCATGCCAGGGCAGTGCGCCACTTCTTTGTGTGTTAGTGGCTTTGGTGTCTGGCCCATGGTGCGTCGTAGGCATACATCAGCATGACCCCCCTTTGTTCCTGGAAAGTTGCACGGCGTGGCGCTGTGTTGTTACAGGAACAGACTAGAGGATTTTGCTTATTAGACGCAGCAAGGTTGGACATCGTGAAAGGAAGGTGTTTAGCATCGCTTGTGAGCGTTGGTGGTTGCTTAAGCGAAGCTGTATTTTAGGCAGAGCCAGTGTGGGTGGGTGTGATGTGGGCTGCGTGAGGTGGTAGCTGTGGCTTAGAAGCGATGCGTGGGATGGGCGGGTGGGTTTTTGGTGACCACCGGTTGCCGCAAAATGCCTCAGATTTCACCTTTTCCTGCAGAGGAGCATATCGTGTTCCTTTGTGATGACACTAGGTGTCTGGAACAGGTGTTAATGCTCAACTGGCTTATGATTCGCTATGTTTCTTGCCAAGTGATAGCGTGTGAAACTTAGCTTAGCCTACTTTGAGTCTATGCAGGTAAGAAATTGTCTGATGGATTTTTTTTGTGAGCTGTTGCGATTTGAAGGATTAATCCGGATAGCTGTCACTTGTGCTGTGATGTTTGGGGCCCCAGCTTGAAGTGTTGCAGTGGGACAGGCTTGTCATTTTCCACAAAACACCTGCTCTGGGTGTGCAGTGCCTCAACATTGTGTCGTCGACCACGTGGCTTTGTGTGCATGGGATCTGTGGTGAAGAGGCGTTGACTGTTAGAAACATCACAGGTTGGTGGCAGGTCTCTATGGTTACCTTCTGTGTTCTGATGTGAATGGAACATCGCTGGATGGCTTGTGAAGCACGGAGCAGCTCTTGTCATCTGGGTGCTCAGGCTGTGGTAAGAGCCGTGTTCAGCTGGTGCTCGGCTACCCCCCTTTCGTTCTGGTCACGTTGTCAGTGTAGACCAGTGTTAAGGCAGTGTTTGGCAAGTCCAACTTTCAGATGGAACTCCATTCAGTAAGGGTAGATCAGGCATGTGCTGAAGCACAGGTGGCATTGGATGTGTACATGGCACCATCTTGAGCGCTCATTTACATGAGTGGGCAGTTCTTTTTAACAGTTCACAAGCCTTGTAGGTGGTGTTCTGTGTAGCCCGGGATGCAGCTAGCTTGGGATGTAATGTCATGGGGTTTATGAATGGGGCCACATAGTTGACATTAGTTCTGCATCATCGCCTTTTGTGAAGAGCAGCTCTAGCACTTGCAGTTGATGGCAGGTGCAGGGCGTTGTCTATCTCCTTAGAGTGGTAATCCGCTGTCATGCTCTTCATGAGGGCATTGTTCAAAGTCTTTGGTAGATGTACTTACTTGTACAGTACGTCACTGCAAAAGATGACTTATTCAGTAAAAAGGGGGTGGGGCTCCCAGAGTGGGCCATGCTCCATGTATTCCATTTAATATGTGTGGTTGAGGGCTTGGTCACACTGTGTGTTGAGCTGAACAGTGACCCCTTTTGGTGAATGGAGGCGCTACAGTCTCATTTATTCACCAGAGTGCGAAGCTCTGGGCTAGTCTAGTCTGGCAGAAAGTTCTCATACTTGACAGGGCCCCCATGGGGCTGTGAGGTTCACAAGAACCAGGAAGTAGCAGGTTCAGCATTGGTTATTCCATGTCAAGTTCAAAACACGGGTGTCCTGGTCCATTGCCATGGTTGACAGGCATGAGTCAAATGGAAACTGCATGCACTTGACAGAAGAGGAAATGTCTGATGCTGGTGCTTGTCGTGGAGAGTGTGCGAACAGTGCAAAGCTGATGTCTGAGATATCTGCCCCTAGTTCCTTTATGGTGCCTGCTATCATCAGGTCACTTGGTGACGTGCCTTTGGCATGTAAGGGCAGGAAACGTTTGGGTCGTCGGCTGGTTCGACCTTGAGACTGAGTTCTCGCGACCAGCTCAGATGTCATGCCTGACTTTTGTAACCTGGCAATGCATTTCAGACGAGTTGGCTGGCTGGGAAGAGGAAGCTCCCGCACTTGAGCCCAACTCTTTTGCAATGGTTAAAGTCTCTCAGAGGCTCAAAACAATTCAGCAGGTCTCCGCTGGTGAAGAGAGGGCGCGCGTCCATCCGCGACATGCACATGGGAACTTCTTGTTTCAGTCATACCTCAGTTGATGGCCGCGTGTCTGTGTCTCAGCTTGTTGTGGGTAGTCAGCCATCTGATGAAGGTGCGGTCTGGGTGCCATGCTCATCTTGTGTTAGGATGACTGTCTCTGTGGTCGACAAGCAGGTTGCAGAGATCTGGACGTTTTCTCAGTAGGAGGGCATTCATGAGGGTTATTCGTTTCTCATGCCACTCATGGTTGAAAAGAGTCTGACTTGGATTTTTATATCCTCCCGTTGAGGTTTCTTGTAGAATCAGCTCCTTTGATGTTCTCAGGATCTCTGCTGGCTCAGATGTATTTGCACGGTTTTTCTCTCTGGACAGGTGTCATCCATGGTGTTGAGATGAATTCCTTGGTGACTGTTGGGCCGGAACAGGTCAGTGGCTCCTAGGTTGCCAGCTGGGTTTCCACGGGGCGCCGTCTTTCGTGTCCGACGAAAGTGGTCAGCTCCATGTTGTCTTAGGGCATCCTGTCTGGTGCTTGGCTGTTCCCGGCAGGCTGTAACATCTGCTGAGTCTCTGTTGAAGATCTACTGCTGTGGTGCACACTCTAGAGTTAGTTCTTGGTGATGTGCAGAGATAGGCAAGATTCAAACAGTCTTTATGGAGGCAACGCTATGTTCTCTGTAGGTCTTGTGGGCTGAGTTCCACAGATATCAGGTGATCTTGGCGGAAGACGGCCGTAGCGCTTAGGTGATGACTCACAGTGTGATGCGGATTTCTAAGGCAGGAGAGTTTTGCGTTGAAGTCTTCTTCCCTTTCAGCCTGTTCCGTCCTCTCATGTAGGCTCGGATGCTGGCTGTAGCAGAGGTGTTGTAGATGCTGTAATCCGCTTTGACAGTTTCTAACTGCTGGCATAGGATGCTGTGGTCCTCTAGGTTTGAGGTGATCCTAAGCAGGTGATCTGTCTTGTGTGGTCACACTTGGCAGTGTTCCCTGCCTAAGAGTCAATGTTTTTCAGGTAGGGGTTTGTTGTGGCCTCCTGCAGTGTTTAGAGTGACAGCGTTAAGTGGTGACAGCTGTCATGTTTCTGGCCAGCTTGCTGGGGTCTGTGGGGACACGCAGGGTATGTGTCTGCAGGTTCTTTTGAATGGTTCCTGCCCCACCCTCTGTGTTTGCTGGCTAGTAAGGTGTGAACAGTGGGCTTTCGCCCCCCCCCACCCCCCCCCTTTCGCAGCTTTGGGCTTTTAGCTGGGGGGCTGGACAGGAGAGATTCTGTTGCATTCTCCTGTCTGTTCACCTTGAAGTCTGCAAGCTATGTTCAGTTCCTGTTGGTTCCATTGCTGAGTCATTGTATTGCGGTCTGCTGGGGCCATTATGAAGAGAGCTTCTGCATGTTGGAGTTTTCCTACCAGCTCCTCTCTGGCGTCTGCTCCAATTGCTCTCTTCGCTCAGTCTGTGTTGCAAAGGACTCTTGTAGCTTTCACCTTCTCCTGTAGCTCCTGGTCCTCTTCATCCGCTGTCATTTACAGGTCCAGCTGGTCTAGGCGGTTCTGCACGTGCTCCTGGCTCTAGTAGGACGATCTGGTCGTGGTCACTGATGATCCTGGCTGTGCACTTCAGATGAGTTTGTTGTCTCTCTGTAGTTGTAGCTCTGGTTTAGATCGTGGTCCCTTCGCCAGTTTAGGTCGTCCGACCAACAGCTCTCAGCGCAGTTGCCGTGTGCAGATGTTGGTCCCAGGCAGGAGTTCGTCGCATCGCTTTACCTGGTCTCTAGCTGGTCTGGCAGGTGACAGGACTGGATGGTCTGGACATGCTGGCGCACTGGGGGCAAGGGAGAAGAGCACAAAGAGGCCAATGCAAGTCCCTACAAGCTTACGTGAGCTCTATAACACTTATCTGTCATGGGTTGCGCGGCTAACTGGGGTGAACACTCAGTGGCGCAACTTAAACACCTATTTATCCTGGCAGTGACTTGGTGGGGTGGATAAGAGGTGTGTGTGGGTATGTGGGTACAGGGAAAGAGTCTGAGCAAATGTGTCGATGGGTTGAAACTTAAGGGGTCATTCTACTGACTGGGGTAGTTTACTTCATCAACACATTACTGAGAATTCCCTTATAGCTCATGCAGATTCAGTCTTCTAGTGAACTACAGGTAAAACAGGACAGGATTAAAAACAAAAATAAAAGATAGAAGAGGGAACAGAGAGGGTTGCCCTACTTGGCTCAGCTGGTTGGCAACACTAGAGTTATGACGGGTCTGCAGCTAGGGGGCACTATGGTGTCATATAGGCTAGGGAGGCAACTAAGTTCAAAACAACAGGGACAAAATAAACAGTTTAACGGGGGTGGAAGGGAGAGTTCCTACTTCTCTTTTCGCCTATAGCAAATCAGTAGGCGCTGTACCTTATTTAATAGACCTGGGCATGAAGTGAGGGCTTCCAGGTGGGTACCAGTAAAGCAGGTCCAACTGTCCGGCCTTTCTGGACACACAACGGCAGTCACCTCAGATCCCTTGCCCTACACGCCACTCAGGTGCGACCACACAAACAGTCACAACTCTCAGCCCAACCTGGCAGTACCTAGTGAGTAACCGACTGATGGGCACAGAGAAAATTGGGGTTATACCCGGGGGTGCCACTCGCAACAGACATAGCCCATAGTCTTTTCTAGTCTTTCTAAGTGGCACTTCCCGGCATTATATACCCCAAAATTGCTGCAGTGCACCAGTCAGCGCTATTGGTCCCCACTCGCACCGGAGTGCCAGTGACTGAAGTCTCCCTGCGTGCCGTCACCTAGAGTGCGGGGACTGAGGTATCCGAGGCTATCCGCCGCCAGTGCCAGGCATGCCAGGACAGCCAAATCCACCCACCAGACACCACTGAGGAGAGAGACGTCACTTCACTACCCAGGTGCCTTAGAGGAAGTGCTACCTACAGCGAAACACAAAGGCTGAACAGGGCTAGGGTTAATGGCATAGCTGGAAATAACCCAGAAGAGCAAAATAAAAGGTCAAAACTTTAAGATTTGCGAGCCCAGTCAATTAATTAAAATCAAATTTAATTAATTATGTTCCTAGGTAAGGAGCAGTATAGGGAATAATGAAAAATGAAACAAAAAAAGAAACATACAATATTGAAATAACTGAAAACAAAATTAAAACTACGTAAACCCGAAAACTACTTATTCTTATAATAATAATTAATTAAACTGAAAATAAAACTCAAAAAGTAAATGAACAAAATAACTGAGAAATCAAAACAACAAAAACGGAAATGAGAGAAGTTAAAGAGGGAAAAGACTGACTGAGAGGACCCACAAGGTGGCGTGGTCGAGCCATGCCAAAGGTAAGTCGGGGAGGAAGGGGTGGAGTTAGGAAAATGTTAGGCACTTCCAACACACTGCCCTCTGGTGTTAGTGGGATGTAACACCTTACCCTAGACTTCAATGCGATTACCTCTCGTTTTACACAAAGACTTTAACAATAACTTTAAAATTTTGCTGTTGACAAGAATTTACATCAAGAATAATGTAAAACACAGATTAAATAATGAAATTCAAACTGGGTCTACAAGAAAATGATGTTACAGCATTTGACGTCAAATTGATATAAATTCAAATCAAATTGCCCGCTGGGAAGCGTCACGGATGGTGACATTTGATCTCGGCGGATCTGAGTTCCGCGTCAGCTCGCTAGATGCCGACGCGAGGCAGGATTTATTCACTGCCCAAACACTGAGTTAAAACACACAGTAACAAACAAACAAACAAACACAACGGGATTTCTTCGCCGTCGTACAATTAACTTGATCAAGATTTTTATCACACTCCCCTTTAAACGGTCGTCATCTACTGTTTAACTATACAATATATAGTAAAATACATATACAGTAAAACAGTATCCTTCCGCCTCGTCTACTAAAAAAGAGGAAACAAAAAGCACGCATTAGTTAGCTAGTCTAATGGTTAAACTTCGGGGAGCGGTGTTCCTTAGATGAAAAGCATTGGAACACGCAATGCTTCGATCTACACAAAATTCGGCTGTACATGAACTAGGGAGGAAATTCGCTCCACTATTTCCTTCGCGCTAACAAGAGGATTTCTTTGCTCAGATTAGGGCGGTCAAACGATATCGGGACTCTCTATAAAAGATTTCTTCGTTTTAAAGGGTCACATTAAATTTGCAGTTATCTTAACTATCATTAACAAATACCTTGGGCTTTTCCTAAACAGGTCACAGAGGCTTGTTTCGGTGCAGTAACTTAAGTCTCGCTCTACCTTCTTCACGCTAAAAGAGGATTTCTTCACTCAATTTAGGGCGGTTAAATAATAGCATAGTGCGCTATAAAGAGATTTCTTCGTCTTTATATTGTCACTAACTCTATGACAGAGGCTGAGATTTTCTCTGCGAGAAGCTCAAGAGTCTGCCAAGGATAGGTGGGTGGGTCCACACCTTCATTCATACATAAAGTGCCATTTAAGAGAGTATTCGGTTTCGGTAACACCCATAGAAACACATATGAATAGTCACTGAGTTCTGCTCACAAAACGTCTTGGTTACGGATGTAACCTCGGTTCCCTGATGGAGTGAACGAGACGTTGTGTCGAACCGACAGAATGAGGTTTGTCTTGAGAACCTATCATCTTCTGAGTATTTAGAAAAGGCCAATGAAAATTGGCGAATGAAATTTGCATGCCGGGCTCCTCCCCGGATGTCCGGGTATAAGAGGGAAGCCGGCGTGCTCATTCATTCACCTTTGGTCTGAGGAGCCTAAAGCATCCTCCCCCGACCGCTGGGGTGGGCGGCCAGTGTTGTGGCATGAGGGACACAACGTCTCGTTCCCTCCATCAGGGAACCGAGGTTACATCCGTAACCAAGACGTTCCCTTTCTGTCGGTCTCTCGACGTTGTGTCGAACCGACAGAATGGGGTTCCTATGGAAAACGCCACAGCACTGAGCCGCTGTCACAATCTCTGCGGAGCGACGTTGACTGGCCTGGGCGAGTCAGACGAACACGCTAGCGCGAAATTATGACCTTCCAGTGGAGAGGAAGGGGGACCCAGAGCTTTCCACAAAAAGTTGGGAAGCCCCCTAACGCGGCCGTCACGGGCGGAGGCCTGATTCTCTAAATGGCGAGAAGCCGCCCGGCACCGTACGGGCCACTGGGTAAGCATTATTCCCCCCTGAGGGGGGAAAAACGCTGCAGAGGCCACTACCTACCGTAGGGAGGA
>NW_026634387.1:13143-57875 GCF_024868665.1 Triplophysa rosa
CCCGGAGGGGGCCAGCAGATGGAGGGACGGGGCAGGAACCGTCCCTATCCGACCTACCAGCGCTGTGGCTGGGGTTGGGCCCAATGGTAGCCTTGATCCCCCTGAGGTGATCCCATGACAGCCGCTGCCCGCGGCTGCTGATGGGGCGATGGTCTCCTCTTCGCTGACTCCTCCAGGTCACTGGAGGGCGTTGAAGAGGACCAGGGCTGCTGGGAAGCAGACAGTGCACGGGACTCGACGGCCGAGGCGGCCGAGTTGCGGCACGGAGGACTGCTTTTTACTGTCGAGAACCCTCCACAGTAACACCAACCAGCCCCCCCTTGCGAGACGGGTACGTCGAGAAAGCGGACCTTCTCAGCGTTACTCATCTGCGCAAGTATCGGCCAGAGGAGTTCCTCATGGACCACAAGTGTGGACATCGTCCGACCCAGGGCCCCCGTGGTCACCTTGGTCGCCCGTAGAGCGAGGTCGGTGACGGCGCGGAGTTCCTGCATAAGCGCTGGGTCGGTCTTACCCTCGTGGAGCTCTCTCAACGCCCTGGCCTGGCAGGAGCCATAGCGTGGAGAGAGGAGGCAGCCTGGTCCGCCGCAATGTAAGCTCTCGACACCAGAGATGCCGAGACACCACATGCTTTGGACGGGAGTCTAGGTCGAGCCCCCCCAGGTGGCCGCCACCTACGGGCACGAGTGCACCGCGGCGGCAACTCCACCTGGGGACACCGACGCATCCTCCAGCTGTCTCAACCTCGAGGGAAGAGAGGGTGACAGAACTTTGTTTGACGTGAAACGTGCCGGAAGGGGCGTTCCAGGTCTTACAAAGTTCCTCATGCACTTCCGGTAAACACGGCACTGGGGGCGGGCGCGGCTTGGAGCCGCGCTCAAACCCGAGGCGCCATGTAGCCAGCCGCGAACGCCGGGAGAGGCAGTGCGGGCACTGCAACCCAACACTCACGGCGGCCCGGGAAAGCATGGCCGACATCTCGACATCCGCTTTTTCCTGGGCTCGACCCCCCGAGGGAGGGAGCCCGAAGAATCGTCGGAGTCGGATGGCAGTACGTCACCCCCCGATGCTGCAAGAGACCTCTCATCATCACGCATCGTGTCCGAATACGTGATTGAGGAATAAGACGGCGGACCGTCTTTTTTGGGGAACGGTCAGACAAGCGAAACGAGGTGTGAACGGTCCGTGAGCCGTGGCTGGCGGATTATCGCTCACAGTAATCCTCATATCACCCTCGCTGCTTGCCATAGCGGACGGCAGGGCCGTAGTCCTGCCGCCACGGAACGGGGAGCAAACGAGGTGGTGGCTGAGTCCCGTGGGAACACAGCCACCTGTGACGCAACGTCTGAATCGTCACCGCCCGCAGTGCGGGCAGGACGTATCCACAACTCTGCCCCAGCTACTGGAAGCAGGCATTGTGTCCGTCCCCCTCCTCGATGAGTGTGTTGCACCCATGAGAACAGCGGGACAAGCCACGCTGGAGAAATTTGCTCTTTTAGAAAAGGAAATTTGCTCGAACACCTCCGGAACTGCCGAGACGCCCAGGGGAGAGTCACTGCAGGAAGGGACCGTCCGCTGTCGACGTCGTAGATTCCAGCAGAAAGAATGATCATCCAGATCGTAGAGAAGCTCACCAGATGCGTAGGCTCTGAAGAACAAAAGGTGAATGAATGAGCACGCCGGCTTCCCTCTTATACCCGGACATCCGGGGAGGAGCCCGGCATGCAAATTTCATTCGCCAATTTTCATTGGCCTTTTCTAAATACTCAGAAGATGATAGGTTCTCAAGACAAACCCCATTCTGTCGGTTCGACACAACGTCGAGAGACCGACAGAAAGGGAACAAGGTTAAAACACCCGCGCATTCTCCACCAATATATGTATTGTGTATTTCGGGGAAACTATGAGTTTAACCACAGTAACATACGTATAATTAATTGTGATTAACCATTAATTATTTTATACACTTTTACCTGATGCAGCAGAGCTAATAACAGCGACAAACTAAAATGTACTCGTCCAGCGAGTGATCAGCAGGTCGTATATTAACTCTAAGAAATATTACTCCCCTGGCCTGGAAAAACAATATTCTTACTGTAGTACAGTACCACTTCAGAAATCTTAACGAAATCAAGCAGTTTAAGTGACCTTGATATGTGATAAATAAACACAGAAACAATTCGAGCGTGGATACACATGCGGTTTATTTATCTACACTACGGGGGAACTAAAATCAACTAGCTAACACAAACCAAACATTAACAAACAAACATAAAAATGTAAAACAGTAGAGAATGAAAGAAATAGATAAAGCAAAGAAAATGGCAGTATTAAATCAGCTATTCACATCTGCACAAACCATCAAGGACAAATCTCCTTATTTAAAAGGGGCAAAGCTTATACGCAACTAGTTAACAATAGCTCAGATACTTGCATTGGCTTCTTTGCTTCTCGGGACACGTGCTGGCACACGTATCAAAGGGTCCTGATGTGTTCAGAGCAAGCCGTGAGTCCGTCGGATTTAGCTGAAGCGAAACTGCCGGAAGAAGCTGTCTCTGAGGAGAGACAGGTCTCGAGAGGTTGAAAGAACACGAACGAGCAAACACAAGCGAACATACACAAAAGAGCAAGCTTTCTTGCGTGTTCAGATGTTTTAACACAGAGGGCGTCACGCCCCTCCAAGGTGGGCGATCCAATGTGATGAGATAGTTTTGGGCGCGAAAACATGTTTCTTTCTCCGGCACACTAACTCATTTGCATTCATGGTCGCCTGGGAGTTTGGAGCAGGAATAGACTTAGAATAGAATAAAATGAGTATGGTATAAAATACATTACTGTGCTATACACCATATTCTAAGACATGAAAAGGGAAACACGTAGATATGAAACATGAAGGGGTTACAATTACATTTACCTGTAGTTTGGACAAGAATGTAAATATACACCGAATACCACGATGCACACATGCATTGGAGGTTATATATTGAAGGAGAATAACGGGGAGACAAACATACAACGTGGGGGTATATGGATATGCACTTTAAACCATTCTTTGTTGCTAGATAGAGAGAAAGAGAGACTCTTTTGGAATAAACCGAGGCTCTCAGCTTGTGGGCGACATGGTTTTTGTCACTTTGGTGACCAGCCCTGTCCTCCCCCCCCAAACCTCCTTTGAAGTCCAGGGGGGGTGTTTAGACAGGCCCATTTGACCAGACTCGTCGGTTCCTGCTTGAAGTCCTGCTGAGAGGTTGCTGTGTTTTACGATCACAGATGGTAAACTTTGATCCGACCATACCCTACAGTTGTGTCGAGCCAACAGATGGGGTTCGTCCCTGAGAACCAATCGCTTCCGACTTCTTAGAAAAGACCAATGAAAATTGGCGAATGAAATTTGTATGCCGGACTCCGCCCCCGGATATCCGGGTATAAAAGGGAGACGGCGTGCCTCATTCATTCACCTTTTGTTATTCGGAGCCTTCACTCATGATCAACAGACTGCGCTCCGTACCCTCTTGCGACCTTGATGCGGTCCTGGAGCCCCTCGGAGATGCCGCTCTTTCTCACCTCACGATGAAGACGGCTCTCCGGAATGCGCTCAAGAGGCTAGCGGACCTACAAGCATTCTCCGTGTCCACAGATTGCCTAGAACTCGAGCCCAGTGATTCTCATGCTATCCTGAGACCCCGGCCTGGCTACGTGCCCAAAGTTCCCACCACTCCCTCTACACCAGGTGGTGAACTTACAGGCGCTCCCCACTGGGGAGGAAGACCCAACCCCATCCGTGTTGTGTCCAGTACGCGCATTGCGCCTCTGCTTGGAACACACGCAGAGCCACAGGAGCTCTGAGCAGCTCTTTGTCTGTTTTGGAGATCAGCAGGGAGGGCTGTCTCAAACAGAGATTGGCGCACTGAATCATGGATGCCGTCACTATGGCGTACGTGTCCTAAGATCGCCTACGCCCACTGGGTGAGAGCTCTCTCCACATGGAGTACAGCCTCCTCGTGGGCACTGGCTCGAGGCGCCTCTGTGGCAGACATCTGCAGAGCTGCGGGTTGGGCTACACCCATCACCTTCGCGAGGTCCTACAGCCTCCACGTAAAACCGGTATCGGCTCGAGTCTTGCAGGTATCAGGCAAGACTGGTGGCCGGTAGGGTGTACGCCTATGACAGTACCTTCCCCCCTTTCTCCTAAGGGGGTCAGCGTACTAACTAGCCTCCCTTCTTCCCCCATCCATCACTAAGCAAGCACCTCCTACGGGCGGACTGGGCAGAGCAGCCCTGCCCCTTAGGCTGGGTACCAACTGAGTTATCCACAACATAGCTCTAACCGGACCTAGTGCTACCGGATGTTGTAACCCCCCAGCAGGGCGGTTCCGTCTGATGTATCTTCATGATTGGTTCCCACCTTGGTAACCCATGACCTTCCCTAGGTGGACCTCCACCTCGCGGTTAACTCCTTCAGTCCGCACATTCTTCCCATGAGTTCTCCCCCATCGGTGAGACCATGTTGGTATCTCCACTAAACTCCTCCCTCCGGTAGGAAGTGGTCTCTGTAGCGCATCCCCCACTTGAGGAAGTAGTCACTTACCCAGTGGCCTTACGGTACCAAGCGGCTTCCAAAACTAGGCCGCCGCCTGTGAGGGAAGGCAGGGGCCTTCCACCTTTCAAGTAAAGCTCTGGGACCCCTACCTACCCACTGGTAGGTTACAATTTGCGGTAGCGCTCACGGCTGACACGCCCAGGCCAGTCACTGTCGCTTCGCTAGAGATTGTGACAGGGCACAGTGTTGTGGCATTTTCCATAGGAACCCCATCTGTCGGCTCGACACAACGTCGAGAGACCGACAGAAAGGGAACGTCTTGGTTACGGAAGTAACCTCAGTTCCCTGATGGAGGGAACAAGACATTGTGTCCTTCTTGCCACAACACGTGCTGCCTACTGCAGCAGTCGTGAGAGGTCTCAAGCTCCTCAGAACTAAGTGAATGAATGAGCACGCTGTCTCCCTTTTATACCCGGATATCCGGGGGCGGAGTCCGGCATGCAATTTCATTCATCAAGGTCAGTCGTGGTCTAATGGTTGGAGAGTCAGACTCGTGACCAGAAGGTTGCCGGTTCGATCCCCAGGGCCAGCGGGTAACGACTGAGGTGCCCTTGAGCAAGGCACCTTACCCCTACTTGCTCCCCGGGCGCTGCAGTGATAGCTGCCCACTGCTCCGGGTGTACGTGTGTTCACCACTTGCTGTGCGTGTGTTCACTACTCTCTGGATGGGTTAAATGCAGAGTCACATTTCGGGTATGGGTCACCATACTTGACAAATAATTGAATTATAATAATTATTATAATTATTCGCCAATTTTCATTGGCCTTTTCTAAGAAGTCGGAAGCGATTGGTTCTCAGGGACGAACCCCATCTGTCGGCTTGACACAACGTCTTGGTCCCTCCATCAGGCAACTGAGGTTACATCCGTAACCAAGACGTACGCCTATCACTTCCAGGCTGAACAAAGGGGGGGAAAGACACCACTGAATCTCCCCCGACAAGTTGGAACAGACTTCCCAGCCAAGCAAGGTCCGAGAAAGAGGAAGCTGGTAAGCCGCTGTTTAAAGCATCACCCGCCAGTGTTCAAGAGCCTCTAACCGCCATTGGGGGATGGGAGCGTCTCCACAGAACCCCTACAACGACCCACGGCATGGCTCCCAAGGACCTTGACAAGCTGGCCAGAAACATCCCCATGTTTACCCCAAACCCTGCAGGAGGACACGACATACAGTACATGCCTACCTGCAGGATGTTGACTTTCATTTGGAAACCATGGTAAATATTTCCACCAGAGACAGACTGTATTTGCTCAGGATTACCTCCAGCCGCAAGGTGCGCAGCTTCCTGGACCGGCAGTCAGACACTGTAAAAAGGGATTACAAGCAACTGCAGCAGGTTCTAATAAAGGAGTTTTCAGACCCAGAGTCTGAGCAAGGACTGGTTGCTGCCATGGACCTCAAACAGGGCGGTCTCGAAACCCCACCGGCTTATTATAATAGACTGAGACAAACCTACTTTGGGGCCAGAAATGGAGGAGGATTTTAACTTTAGAACTCTTTTCCTGCGTAACCTGCATCCTAGTGTGAGTCATCACTTAGGAGTTATGGCATGCCCCAGCACCATGACCACTCAACAGCTGCGGGACATGGCCCATAAGGCCTATGTTAAGCACAAGACTACCTCCCAAAAGACTGTTAAAAATCCTGTTATTTTCCCTGTCTCTGAACACTACCCAGAGCTGACTCTAGAGGGCGCCAAACCGCATCACAATGCTAGGCCTGGCAACAGAGAGACAGGGGACTTTACTGCCATTGAACGGTATGACTACTCAGGTGCTCGAGCCAAGCATTCGACAGGGCACCCCGAGAGGCCCAGGGGCAGACCCCACTGGTCAGACGAACCAAGGGACAGTGCTGCATAGGAAACTAATCGCCGACCTAGGCGTCACCGACCCACACCAGCAGGCACAACCAGCCCAAACAGTCATTGGAGGAATGCACCTCAACGCCCCCGTGACAAGCCCAAGTCTCACCTGTCCCCAGAGCAGAAAAGTACAGAGACCTCAGAGTCGGCAGAGATCCTGAAGATATTAAAGGAGTTGATTCAAAAAGGGCCTAACAAGCCAAAAAAAAGGATATGCCAGACTCCTCGTTACTACGAGTGGCGGAAATCAACAAACCTTCAGAATGCCCTCCTCCTAAAGACAATTCCCAGACCTCTGCCAACGCCCCCACAAACTCTGAGCCAACCTCCCAGACACAAGTATTCGGGAGGACAAAATGCACCCCAGCTGATGGCTTATCACCCAGAATAAACCAAAACACTCCAGCCCATCATCGATCAAGATCCCAAGGTACCCGAAAGTGCTGTGCTAGTTGTCTGTCTCCGAACCGAACAACTGGAAATCAGCCCTAACTGCTTGTCAGTCACCACACAGGCCCCTGTACAAAGTCTCCTGGGAAACCTGATCGAGAAAGGAGTGGCCAGGAAACTTTATCTAGCCATCACCTTGGAACATGAGGTGAGATTAGAGGCCCTTGTTGACACCGGAGCTGACCTAACGCTGATGTCATCCCAGTTGTTTCACAGACTCTCGGAAGGAGCTAAGAGACAGAATCAGACTCTCAAGCCACAGAGATGTGTATTGACATGCAGTCATACAGCCAAACTGAGGTCCGACTGGAACAAATAGCCCCCATACACCTGACCATCGGTCCCATGAGTCTGGTACACCCTGTGTACATCTCACCAATGGACACCTATCCTCTCCTCATTGGCAAAGATTTGCTAGATCGCTTTGAGCCCCTGATGGACTTTAAATAGCTAAAAATCTGGGCTCAAGTGCGAGAACCACTGCCTTCCCAATCAACCAACCCAGTTGAAGTGCGCTGCCAGGTCACAGAGGTCAGCGACCAACCCCCAGCCGGTCACGAGAACACTGACTCAAGGCCGGCCCTAAGTTCAGGGACGCCACTCTGCACCTTGCAACCAGCCGAGGACCCAGACAGCTACTGCCCTCTGGTCAAGGAAGCCATACACCTGAACAACATGGCAATAACAGACACTGTTTTGGCACTATGGGCAGACAATTCAGCCATCAGCCCCACACTGTTCAATGCTCTCACTACAAACACACCGGACATTCCTTTTGTTGTAAAGAGCACACGATTCCCATTGGGCTCCCACCTGTCAACCATGGTAACGGCCAAAGGCGTTTGCGCTTTGAACTTGAAATGGAATGGCCGGTCCTTAACCCACTACTTCCTGGTTATTCAGGACTCACCACATGACAGCTACATTGGGGCAGACATCCTAGTTCGTCTCCAAGTTCACATAGATACTATCAATGATGTGGTGTGGGCCCCATTGACCGCACAACCCCCTGTGGACCTCGTCAACCACATACACCTGGCATCACCTGGTCAGACCATCCCAAAAGTCTGTATCCTGGTGAATGAACTTGAAACCGCAGTACATGCCTACACCAAAGGGGTCGCTGTGCGGCTCAACATGCGGCGTGGCCAAACCCTCAACCACACCCTAGCCTACTTCCAGCCATCATTGGAATGTGTGGAGCTTGGCCTCACCCTGGAAGCCACACCCCTAACTGAAGTTACATCCCGTGCAGTTCACATCCTGTTCAACAACTGCACAGCTACACCTATTAAGCTTCCTAAGGGCTACCATGTGGGATGGTTAATGAGCCAAGATTTCCATGACCTTGAATTCACCATACCAGTCATAGGTCCCATCCCACCACCACTGATTCCAGAGGGGAGTCTGGATAACACAGCTCTCACAGCACCTTTCCAGATGGTCTCTATCACCTCGGTCATGCCAATGGCCAAAAAACAGGTGTGCAGGACCGAAAGGACCAAAGACTATCTTTCCGTGTACACTGTCTGTAGCCAACCCATCTGTGAAGTCAATTAAATCACCACCCCTGTAACTGTCAACAAGATGGATGACGCAACGATTTAGGAGCCTTACCCTGGATTTGAAGCACAAGTCCAACAAATCCTGAAGGATGCAGATGCCATACAAGACGGAGCAGACCTCCAGAAACTTTGACAGGTCCTGTACAAGTACAAAGCGTCATTCGCAAAAGACTCTTTAGACTGTGGCCTCACTAACCTTCATATGGTACGAATTCCCTCGCACCCAAATGCTCCCCTCACATTCGTCAGGCAGTACAAAATCCCCATTGCTTCACATGAGCCAGTACAAGAGATCATCGACTCTATGCTGGAATAGGGTGTCATCCGTCCCTGCAACAGCACCTACTCAGCACCCATCTGGCCTGTCTTTAAACCCAACGGCAAGTGGCGACCAACAATTGATTATAGAAAACTGAATCAGCAGGTACCCCTGTCACGATGGCCTATGACTCAGCTGGAATAGGAGATCCCCAGGATAAGGGGGGCTACCATCTTCTCCACACTTGATGTAGTCTCAGGATTCTGGACTATACCGGTGCACCTGGAAGATCAACACAAGCTGGCCTTCACCTTTGGCAACCGACAATACACCTTCACACGGTGCCCCTTCGAATATGCCAACTCACCAGCCGAATTCAACATCTTCCTCAACAAAGCATGCCCGGATGCCAGAGTGAGAGGCAACCTCTTCTACGTAGATGATGTCCTCATGTAGCCGACCACCTAAGGGAGATAGATCACGTCCTAGACCAACTGACAACAGCCGGTGCTAAAATTGCTCTCCACAAGAGACAATGGTGTAAAACCAAGGTGAACTATGTCGGACTACTCATAGGACCACACGGCATTGAACCCCAGTCCAGCCGCATACAAGCCATACAGAGCATAAAAACTCCTGCAAACATCTCAGAACTGCAAAGTTTCCTTGGAGTATGCAATTACGACAGTTCATCGAGGACTACTCCGACATTGCACAACCTTTAACTTCCCTTCTAAAGAAGAACTGCCCATTTCTGTGGACTGAAGCTCAGGAGAACGGTGTGACTGAGCTCAAACGACATCTGTGCTCAGCTCCATGTCTGGCCTACCCTGATCCCCAGAAAGAATTCTACCTCGAAGCTGGATTCTCTAACCACTGCCTCAGCGCTGGTCTGTACCAACGACATGATCAGGACAAGAGAGTAGTCGCGTATGCCAGCAAAACACTGCTCCTGCCCGAGCTTAAGTATTCAGACTGTGAAAAAGCCCTGCTCTGCACTGTATGGGCAATTCAGCGATGCTCCAATTATATTGGAGCACAGAAGGTGATCATAGAAACCTGCCACCAGCCTGTCACATTCCTCAATAGTCAACGCATCAGAGATGGCATCGTCACCAACGCACGCATAGCCATGTGGTTGATGGCCCTCCAAGGACGCAACATTGAGGCACGGTATGCTCAAAATCACAGGTCTGCACTAGGCAATGGACTTGCTGCATGTCAAAGCTGCTCTGATGACACACCAACCACAACGTTGAAGACAGAGGAAACCCAGCTGCAACAATCCATCTGTCACATTTACTTTGAAGAAAATGTATGCCAAGGCATGCCAACGGCCTACGTCGATGGATGCTCATACAACCACTAGGGTACCCTAAAGGCTGGAGCAGGTGTCTTGTGGGTAAACAACAAACCTTGCCCACCCAAACACTTCAGTCATCACAGTGGGCGGAAGTGGCAGCCATCCTGATCACCCTCCAGATTGCATCGGCACACAGCATCAAAGAACTCCTTATCTGCACTGACTCGAACTATGCCAGACTAAGCTTCACATGTCATCTCCCGGGTTGGACACAGAATGGGTTCAGAACTGCTAACAATAAGCCAGTCAAGCATCAACACCTGTTCCAAGCATGCAACGCCATCACATTGGAACACGATATGTTTGTCTACTGGAAAAAAGACACTCAAAACAACCTGGCAAAGACAAAGACCTCAATGACCAGACAGACGCCCTTGCAAAAGCAGGCGCACTCCATGGTGACCCGTGGTCACCGCCAACCCACCCCATCTGTGGCAGCAGTAACACGCAGCCACCACCCGGCGCACGCTGTTGCACCTGCATCACAAACCCTAGCACTCACTCTACAGATTTCAAACGACGACATAGTTTCGCTCCAAGCCTCTGACAACACCACACAAGCAATATTAAACCACCTCACAGACCCCTCCGCCTACCCCATCATATCTTCTGACCTCGCTAATGTCCCAGGCCTCAAGCGGCTAAATGACATCAAGCACACGCTGCGTGTGACAGATAACATCCTCTGGTACGTCCCTGATGACCTCACAACACCAAAGCTTGTGGTTCCCCAGTGCCAAAGGGGGGGTCATGCTGATGTATGCCTACGACGCACCATGTGCTGGACACCACGGTATCAGAGCCACCTACGAGACACTAAAACAGGTGGCATACTGGCCCGGACCCTACAAACCCAAACCACAGAGCTCCACTTCAATGCAGAGGAATAACATTCCCATGGTCAGACCTACAGATCGACTGGGTCGGACCCTTACCCAGGTCGACGAGGGGCAACAAATGTTTCTTGACGGTTGTGTGCCAGTTCACCAAGTGGGTAGAGTGCCTCCCAGCGCCCAACGACACGGCCCAAACAACAGCATATCTCTTGATGAACCATGTCTTCGTGAGGTTCGGGCTTCCCTTGGGAGTTAACTCGGACAGGGGGACACACTTTACGGCTGAGATTATGCAAGAGACTTGGAAACTGCTGGGTGTACAAGCCCAGCTCCACATCAGTCATCATCCCATCTCATCCGGCCAAGTGGAACGAACCAACAGGACAGTGGTTGGTATGTTGAAAAAGTTTGTGGCAGCGAACCAGAAGGACTGGGACGTGAAACTCCCTCTGGTGCTTATGGCCATTAGAGCAACCCCGAGTCAGTCAACTGGCATGTCACCCTTCGAGCTGATGACGGGACGACGGATGACTCTGCCGCTACACCTGTTATACCAGCCCGGAGACTCAAACCTGGTCACATCTTACACTGGGCTGGACCCTATGAGATTGTCGACAAACTCTCCCCTGTTGCCTACAGGATGGATTAGCAGGGGACAAACAGAACTGATCCTCAAGTGGGTCCATCGCAATCAGATTAAAAGACACATAGCCCCTGGGCAAGAAAGGAAAGGGGGGGCTAACAATAACTAGATTGAGCTCCTTCCTTACTGAATCAACGCCGAAGAACTCACCGTTAGGGAAAGCCACGAACAAAAGACTGACCAGCTAAAGAACTTCACCACTTATCCACTGCTTTCTCTCCCTTTGTCACCAGGATGTTGCTGTGGCTCGCCACCCTGAGTCTTTGGCTGGCTGGAGGGCTGCTCCAACCAGACGTTGTGTCACTAGGCCCTACATCGAGCATCGTCTTGAGGGAACAACCGGGCCTCCTGGTCACTAACTGCCACACACACACCCAGAAAGTGTATGTCCGACTCAATCCCCATGACGTCTAGAGAGCACACTACCCCATCGCAGCACCACAAGTTGGATGGGCTGGCGGACGAAGGACACAGACTGCCCTGGACCATGCAGAGGCCGACATCAGCCACATGCTCACCCAACTTCAGAAGGTGAGCGTCACACAAGCTGACCTGAATGGGCAAAACCGGCGCACCAAACGTTTCCTGGGAGCCCTGCTGGGAGCCGCCGCCACAGCCGGAACCCTGTTCAACCTTGGAATCACCAGTCTCAACGCAGTGAGTTTAGCCACTGTAAGGCGACACGTGAACGAGATTCAGACTGAGATTCCCCAGCTAAGAGCACAACTGACAACCCAAAGCGAAACCCTGCAGACCATAGGCAAGTCATTAAAGGGCACTGTAGTGGTCCTCAACACCCACAGTGTCCTCCTAAACCAGACTGTGAATTCAATGAAGCATCTTTGTAATCCAGAAGGATTATGCACACGCTCAACGGGTCACAGCGCTGATGTCAGACATGCTGCGAGAGGTGAGCTCATCTGTGGACAGTCTCGCCATGGGCAGAATTCCCCCATACCTAGTACCGTTGAGCTTTGTACAGACTGTGCTGGACTCAGCCACCTTAGGGCCAACCAACCCCCTTCAAGCCCATCTCGTATACTCTCTGGGTAGTGCCATCCCTCTGCACATAGCCCCCGAGCAAGGTGAGATAGCATTTCTACTGAACCTACCCATTATCGAGGCCAACAACATTTATAGGCTCAAGGACATGGTTCATGTTGGATTTTGGCAAGGTAACACACACATCAGGATACACACCCCCGACGTGGTGGCCTACCATGACAGCAATGACCAGCTGTACCTAGCCCCAAACCTGCGCATGTTCACCCTGACTGAAGACATCCATTACCTTTGCCCCAGTAAGCCTTTCCTCCGAGACAACACCGAGGGAATCTGTGGGATGCACCCCATGACGAGTGACACCCGCTGTCCAGCGGATGCCAAACCCCGGGTCCAAGTCACCTACACTCAGGCTGAGATTGTAGGAGACCGCTGGCTAGTCAACACCCCAGCACGAGTAGCAAATTTAACCTACGACCAGCATGATACTGCATCAGCCTGCTCAACCAAACTATGTGGATTCAAGTCCCAAAGGACGCAATCCTGCACATAGATGACCTGGCACTATACTATTTACCCAGTGAGGAATACAATGCCGAGCTGGAGATCTCAACCTTCTTCAGGAACTATAACTTCACTCTTGGTCCTGAACTAGAAATGAGGATTGCCGAGCAGCGGCCCCAGCTGATCGATATCACCCCCATCGACCAGCCCTTACAGACTCTGGATCGGATGTCTGCTCTCACGAACTCCCCTGTGGTCCGGTCCTGGACCGCCGCGGACACTGCACTGTGCCTCACCACCACATTAGGGTATGCCCTTGTTCTTGGTTTGTCCTTCGTCCTTTACAGAAGGGTCAACGGAATGCAGGAGTCAGTGAACAAGTGTACGGCGGCGTTTCCTCGGGCATTCAAATGGAGCCGCGAGAAGAGAGGCATGCAAGCTGAGCCCGAACCTAACCTCCTCGAGATGGACCCACCACCAGGGCACCACAGCACTGAGGACCAATAAGACCCACCGGTCACCTCGACCATTACGATCCAGACAACCATCGGCCGTCTAAGCTTCTACAAACCCCACCGTCCGAAAGGGGGGGATGTAGGGTATGGCCGGATCAAAGTTTACCATCTGTGATCGTAAAACACAGTAACCTCTCAGCAGGACTTCGAGCAGGCACCGACGAGTCTGGGCAAATAGGCCTGTCTAAACACCCCCCCTGGACTTCAAAGGAGGTTCGGGGGGGAGGACAGGGCTGTTCACCAAAGTGACAAAAACATGTCGCCCACAAGCTGAGTGCCTCGGTTTATTCCAAAAGAATCTCTCTTTCTCTTTATTTAGCAACAAAAGACTGGTTTAAAGTGCATATCCATATACCCCCACGTTGTATGTTTGTCTCCCCGTTATTCACCCTCAATATATATCCTCCAATGCATGTGTGCGTCGTGGTATTTCTGTTTATATTTACATTCTTGTACAAACTACAGGTCAATGTGATTGTTACCCTTTCCTAGGTCATATCGAAATGTTCCTCTTTTCATTTCTTAGAATATGGTGTATAGCACAGTAATGTATTTTTATACCATGTTCACTTTATTTTATTCTAAGACTATCTACTGCTCCAAACTCCCAGGCGACCATAAATGCAAATGAGCTGGCGTGCCGGACAAAGAAACATGTTTTCACACCCAAAACTATCTCATCACATTGGATCACCCACCTCGGAGGGGGGTGATGCCCTCGGGGTTAAAACATCTGTCTGCTCGCTTGTGTTTGCTCGTTCGTGTTCTTTCAACCTCTCGAGACCTGTCTCTCCTCAGAGACAGCTTCTTCCGGCAGTTTCGCTTCAGCTAAATCCGACGGACTCACGGCTTGCTCTGAACACATCAGGACCCTTTGATACGTGTGCCAGCACGTGTCCCGAGAAGCAAAGAAGCCAATGCAAGTATCTGAGCTATTGTTAACTAGTTGCGTATAAGCTTTGCCCCTTTTAAATAAGGAGATTTGTCCTTGATGGTTTGTGCAGATGTGAATAGCTGATTTAATACTGCCATTTTCTTTGCTTTATCTATTTCTTTCATTCTCTACTGTTTTACGTTTTTATGTTTGTTTGTTAATGTTTGGTTTGTGTTAGCTAGTTGATTTTAGTTCCCCCGTAGTGTAGATAAATAAACCGCATGTGTATCCACGCTCGAATTGTTTCTGTTTTTATTTATCACATATCAACGTCACGTAAACTGCTTGATTTCGTTAAGATTTCTGAAGTGGTACTGTACTACAGTAAGAATATTGTTTTTCCAGGCCAGGGGAGTAATATTTCTTAGAGTTGATATACGATCTGCTGATCACTCGGTGTACGAGTGTATTTTAGTTTGTCGCTTTTATTAGCTCTGCTGCATCAGGTAAAGTGTATAAAATAATTAATGGTTAATCACCATTAATTATTTGTAGGTTACTGTGTTTAAACTCATAGTTTCCCCCGAAATACACTACAACACGTTGCATTACATCTAAAACAAACGATAATATTCGTTTTAGCCCTGTCATTTGACCCCTTTAAAATTGCATTGTCCACAAATTTGCAATTCAATGATGAAGTTCTGATTTTATTAATCACTTGTTTACCAAAAAAGGATGAGAAATAATTGATAAAAAGGCAATGTTAACTCAAATCAAACAACATCAGCAAACAAAAAACAGAAGGTAAGGTCTAAAGACCATGTGCTCCTAGCAGGCCACATTCCAGCAAGCCACACTTAGTGATGGGTGCTTTCGAAGCAGGCTTCATGTGTCACGATCCTGGTCGGGTCGGGGTATTTTCTGCACGTGGGTTGTTTTGTTTTTGTCGAGCACGTGGGGAGTCGTCGGCTAACCTCGTGCTCGTTGTCTGCGTCACTTACCCCGCCCTCTTGTCTCCGTTACACTTTCCCTGCACGGGTGATTTTCCACTCGCACCCACACTCCTGTTAACACTTCACTCATTAAGAGATCTCGTTCCCGTAATTACCCCACACCTGCAGGCTATTCCCTCCTCGTTACGTTCCCCTTTATCTTCCCTCAGTGTTTCTCGTCCTGTGTCTGACCGTTGCGCGTTACAGCCTGTTCAGACTGCCCTAGACAGCTGCAGCACGTCTATTGAAGTTTATCTCTACCTAGTCTTGTCTGTCTCAGAACCTAGCCTTGTCATGTTCTTCCTAGCCTGGATAAAGACTCACCCTGCTTCTCTTGCAGGGCATTGCCACCTCCTTTACCCCGCACTTGGGTCTCTCTTGTGTCTGCCATGACATCATGAAGCTTTGAAACCCGTTTAGAATCTTTTATATCGAATCAGTGCTTTGAAGCGTTTATCAAACTGGTTAAGTCACGTGATTTTGAGCAAACAAGGCTTCGTTACGTCATTACTGTTTCAAAACATTTCGAAACTCTATGAAATTTTGCCACTAGGGGGTGTGGATCTGAAAGTATAGTCATGAACCAGTGTCTATAATTGATTTAACTGATAAGCCATTAGTTTTACTATGTAAATTAAGAAACAAAAATAAATGTACCATGTTTGTAGTGATCTATTGACAGTGATTATCTCAGGATAAGTAAGTATTTGTGAAAATACTTGTGAAATCTAGCCAAATTTTACTAAACAAACAGAGGTCTGTTACAGAGCCATATGTTGTATTATTGACATATGTTGGATACTTTGGCATTTGACATACCCTATATATAAGATGAGTGCCGTAAAAATTCAAAGGTCAATTGTATGGGACCATTTAGAGAACAGCCTTTAGAGGTGTCTGATGACAAATCATAACACCTTATAAATGTTGAAACACATGCACTCCTAACCCACCTTCATTTATTGGATGGGCATAAGTGTAGCCAAAACATCTGCTGTTCTTAATGTATATGTGTCAAAACTACTCTCGATGCTGCATTTCAAACACTATGGAAACATTCTTTGTTCGACCGGTTGTGAAGCACGTGTGTGAAACACGCCAAGAATTGGCTTTAAATAACCTCGGCAGGTGACGTGGCTAATTACCCCGCACCTGCAGGTTATAAATACACGTGAAGCGGACGCGACTTCAGGTTTCTTTGTCTTCAAGGACTGCTTTGTGTGTGTACGCTCTCTATGTTGTGAGAAGAAGTCTTCTCTTTAAACAAAAAGACATAATAAAGAGAAGACTTCTTCTAACAACATAGAGAGCATGTCAGTATGTTGAAGAAAAGATGCGTCCCTCCTTGCGAGAGGCTTATCTTGGGCGAAGACCCGCATGAATTTTGTTCCAAGTGTTTGGGGGCGGAGCACGCTGTCCTCGGACTCGAAAGAGAGTGTGATGCTTGTGAGGCTTTGGATATTGAAGTCCTTCATGCTCGGTTCACTTTTTTTTAAATGGGACCGAGCTGCCTTGGCCTCCGGGGGATCGCTTCACGATGTAGCGGAAGCGCGTGAGACGGTTTCACCCTCTCTCACACGCTCGCCGAATTGCGAGGTCCTAGCGCCCACCGCTGAAGCGTGCCTCGGCACTTTTCAGATCAGGCAGAGGATGTGGCTTCCCTTGCTTCTCCGGAGCTTGACAGCACCGCCTCGGAGCGATCCTCCCGCAATTTTGCAGCATATGAGGATGCACTCGGGGTGCAGTCGAAAGACTAAGAGGCTCCCAAATGCTCGAGACTGGATGACAGATTTCTGACTAGTGGCCCGGGGGAGGGGCCACTAGTCCGGGGGCCCGGGGGAGGAGTCAGCGACGCTCTTTCCCCTTCATTGGTGATCTCCATGATGAGTTAACTCGTTCATGGAATAAGCCCTACTTGTCCCGTTTCTTTGTGCCTTCAACGTCGATTTATTCAACTATCGTGGACTCAAAGACATGGGGCTATATGACAATGGCAGGCTATCTCTCCCCTGGGGCATCATCATCCCAGAAAAAGCCTGTACTCCCCACCAAACCTTGTAGAGTGACATCTTCATTGGTGGGGAAGGCTTTCCAGGCAGTGGATCAGGCTGACCTGCTCAAAGATCTGAGTACAGGTGGGACGATTGATGAAGAGGCGCTTTTAGATGTGTCCCTCCATGCCATCAAGCAGATGGCCCATGCCATCGGCCGATCTATGGCTGCTTTGGTGTCCATGGAGAGACATTTGTAGCTCAACCTCACGGGCATCAAGGACAGGGATCGCACCTTCCTCCTTCATGCCCGTCTCACCTTCCGGCCTATTTGGCGACGCTGTTAATACCGTCATCACTAGGTTCCCGGGAGGCGAAGCGCCTTGAAGAGGCATTTGTGAGGTTTCTTCCCCACCGTACTCAGACGTCGGGATTGCCGGCCGCCCACTCCCGACCCGGCCCTTCCCAGCCCCGTTCTGAAAAAGAATGTGGCGTACTGTGCGCCCCCTCGTAGAGACAGGGGACAAGTGTTTCATCCCCGTCCAGAGCTCTGGAACCTCCATGCCTGGCCGAACCAGCTGAGAGGTGCTGGGCTTCCGCCCGATGTAGTAGAGACTATTCTAAGTGCTAGGGCTCCCTCCACTAGAAGGAGCTATGCCCTTCCTTAGATGGAGTGTTTTTGAAAGATGGTGCATGTCACACCATGCAGACCCAATTCACTGCCAGATTGTTTCAGTGTTGGAGTTTCTGCAAGAGAAACTGTCCTCAGGGACAAGCCCCGGTACTCTTAGGGTTTATGTGGCCGCCATTTCTGCCTGCCACGCCCTGATTCATGGGGTTTCTGTGGGAAAACACCCTTTAGTCTCCCACTTTATTCGTGGAGCGAGGCGGCTGAGGCCTCCTTCTAGACAGACAGTCCCTTCATGGCACTTAGCGATAGTTCTCGAGGGTCTGGTTAGCGCCCCTTTTGAACCTATGGAGTCAGCACCTATCAGGCTTCTGGCCCTTAAGATGGTTTTTCACATGGCAATCACTTCTTTTAAGAGATTTGCAGGGGCTCTCAACCTCGCCATCCTGTTTAATTTTTGCCCCTGGGATGGTCAAGGCTATTCTGCATCCTCACCCGAGTTATCTGCCAAAAGTTCCATTCTCCACCGTTCATCCGGTTGTTCTTGAGGCCTTCTGCCCTCCGACGTTCACGACGTCGGAGCAGGAACGATTATACCTACTGTCCAGTACGTGCTCTTTAGAATTACGTCCACCAAACCAGCCAGTGGCGTATATCGGAGCAGCTTTTCATATGCTATGGGAGCCGCAACCGGGGAGCGGCTGCCATCAAGCAAACAATGTCGCATTGGGTGAGGGATGCTATTGCTCTGGCCTATGAGGCGTGCGGTCAAGCTTCACCTCTAGGAGTCAGAGCTCATTTCAACAAGGGGGGTTTCATCTTCTACGGCCTTAGCAAGAGGTGTCCCCTTGCAGCAAGTGTGTGATGCGGCGGGTTGGTCCTCACCGCACACATTTGTCAGATTTTATAGTCTGGATGTCCATGCTACTTCAGGCGCATGCGTCCTGGAGTCTACATCCCAGAGTCATGTCTGAGGCCTCCTCTCGGCTTGTGCACACACACCACACAACCTTGGGGGGTCCAGACACTTCCATAGCGTTTGAAATGCAGCATCGAGAGTAGCTTTTGATAGGGAACATCTCGGGTTACTTGGCTGTAACCCTGTTCTCTGAAAAAGCTGGAACGAGATACTGCGCCTCAATGCCACACTGTAGGCGTGCCCGGACGTCCTTTCAGACAAAGTTGGAACCTGAAGTCGAGTCCATTTCACGTGTATTTATAACCTGCAGGTGCAGGGGTAATTAGCCACGTCACCTGCCGAGGTTATTTAAAGCCAATTCTTGCAGTGTTTGACACACGTGCTTCACAACCAGTTGAACAAAGAATGTTCCCAAAGCGTTCCCAAGCAGCATCTCGTTCCCGCTTTTTCAGGGAACAGGGTTACAGCCAACGTACAACGTACAGCCAGATGTTTATAATAAAGAAACACAAATTTTTAAATGACTCCTAGAATGATGTGAAGAACGCTTCAAACAAGATTCAAACCTTCGACGACAGCACTTCAGTAAAGAGTACTAACCACTACACCACACACTTAAACAAGCATCACCATGACCATACAGATTGTAATGCGTCAGCGATTGTCGAAATCGTTGTTAAATACACTGACCAAAATTATAAACGCAACACTTTTGTTTTTTTCCCCATTTTTCATGAGCTGAACTCAAAGATTTAAGACTTTTTATATGTACACAAAAGGCCTATTTCTCTCAAATATTGTTCACAAATCTGTCAAAAATCTGTGTTAGTGAGCACTTCTCCTTTGCCAAGATAATCCATCCACCTCACAGGTGTGGCATATCAAGATGCTGATTAGACAGCATGATTATTGCACAGGTGTGCCAAAGGCCACTCTAAAATGTGCAGTTTTATCACGCAGCACAATGCTAAAGATGTCGCAAGTTTTGAGGGAGCGTGCAATTGGCATGCTGACTGCAGGAATGTCCACCAGAGCTGTTGCCCATGAATTGAATGTTCATTTCTCTACCATAAGCCATCTCCAAAGGCGTTTCAGAGAATTTGGTATTACATCCAACCGGCCTCACAACCGCAGACCACGTGTAACCACACCAGCCCAGGACCTCCACATCCAGCATCTTCACCTCCAAGATCTTCTGAGATCAGCCACCCGGACAGCTGCTGCAACAATCGGTTTGCATAACCAAATAATCTCATATAAAGCTCATCTGCATGCTCGTCATCCTCATCGGGGTCTCGACCTGACTCCAGTTTATCATCGTAACCAACTTGAGTGGGCAAATGCTCACATTCGATTGCGTCTGGCACTTTGGAGAGGTGTTCTCTTCATGGATGAATCCCAGTTTTCACTGTACAGGGCAGATGGCAGACAGCGTGTATGGCGTCGTGTGGGTGAGCGGTTTGCTGATGTCAATGTTGTGGATCGAGTGGTGGTGGGGTTATGGTATGGGCAGGCGTATGTTATGGACAAAGAACACAGGTGCATTTTATTGATGGCATTTTGAATGCACAGAGATACCGTGACGAGATCCTGAGGCCCATTGTTGTGCCATTCACCTCATGTTGCAACATGATAATGGACGGCCCCATGTTGCAAGGATCTGTACACAATTCCTGGAAGCTGAAAACATCCCAGTTCTTGCATGGCCAGCATACTCACCGGACATGTCACCCATTGAGCATGTTGGGATGCTCTGGATCGGCGTATACGACAGCGTGTTCCAGTTGGGATGCTCTGGATCGGCGTATACGACAGCGTGTTCCAGTTCCTACCGATATCCAGCAACTTCGCACAGCCATTGAAGAGGAGTGGACCAACATTCCACAGGCCACAATCAACAACCTGATCAACTCTATGCGAAGGAGATGTGTTGCACTGCGTGAGGCAAATGGTGGTCACACCAGATACTGACTGGTTTTCGGTCCCCCGGACCCCCCAATACATTAAAACTGAACATTTTAGAGAGGCCTTTTATTGAGGCAGCCTAAGGCACACCTATGCTATAATCATGCTGTCTAATCAGCATCTTGATATGCCACACCTGTGAGGTGGATGGATTATCTCGGCAAAGGAGAAGTGCTCACTAACACAGAGTTAGACAGATTTGTGAACAATATTTGAGAGAAATAGGCCTTTGTGGACATAGAAAAAGTCTTTGATCTTTGAGTTCAGCTCATGAAAAATGTGGGCAAAAACAAAAGTGTTGCGTTTATAATTTTGGTCAGTTTAAGTGTTTTAGAGCAACACACTGAAATGACCACTAGGTGTCACCGTGGAGACAGGTGTCGGAATGTTTGAAGCCTAGACATGATATGGCATTGTATGGCATTTGATTCAATTGTTTCAGTTTTTCACAAAGCCTCGCTCTTCCCACCATTAGCCACACCCAGACCTTTAAGCATCACCTGACCTGCAGAGGGCACACATCTCAAAAAGAACAAAGACTGATAAAATTAGGCTTTAAATAAGGCAAATAAATGGCTCCTACATATAAGGATATTTTTGAAAACTGGCAGCCACTCATCTCTGTGTTGAGTAAATGGACAGCTTAGTAAAGACTCTAGGGAAATTTGTTTAAAACTTCAGTCTATCTTAATGCATAATGGATCAACCCATCGGAAATTCTCTTAAAAACAAGCTGCCTTCTCAAGAGACACCAGCTTTAACCTCATGGTGTAATAAGACATGCATCAGCAAATACTGGACATGCTCTAGTGTTTATTAAACTTTACATAGTAATTTAAATGCAACCTATATTACGTCATTGTGTTATTTTGTCATTGTTTTCCCGTAAAATTAACACAAAATAATAATTGTGAATTGTAGATCATTGTTAGATTATAAGATTACAGACTTCAAGAAGATTATTTCTTCTTGCTGCAAAATGTGCTTGTAAGTACTTTAGTAAATTAGCAAGATGTAAACATGTTTAGACACTTTTAGCAACAGAAATTCAATTCGATTCAATTCAATTTATTTATATACTGCTTTTCACAATGTGCATTGTTCCAAAGCAGCTTCACAGGAGAAAATAAGAAAAACAGAAAAACACAGAAAAGGTATAAACACAGCGCATGGTGTTAATAGAACAAGCAAGATCATTCTAATAAATAATATCTAATATCACCAGTCTCCCAGTGAGCAAGCCAACACAGCCCTGTGGCGAGGAACCCAAACGCCAATGATAAATAAAGAAAAAAAGAAAATAAAAACTCAGGAGAAACCAGTCTCAGCCAGGAGGGCCAGTTCTCCTCTGACGTGTCACAGCTGCACTCAGTGACTTTGATTAATAGTTACTGAATAAATGTTTATGAAAAATAGGGAGAGCTTGTTAGTTGTGATTTAGGAAATTTAATTTGTTGAAACTGTTTTGTTCTAATTTTGTCTTATTTTGTGATCGATATCAAACAACAGAGGAATAAGCAGGGAAAATAGTAATGGCATAAAGTAACTGAGTGCAGCATAGTCCGTCTTTGATAACGATAATTTTATGTTTATTCAAAGCTTGTGCACTGTAGTGTTCCCAATCACTAAAATGAATGTAGATGACCTGCTGCTGATGCTTTCGTTTTTATTCCCGAACGTCTTTTCTCCAAAATATGACAGCAAAGGCGGGATGCTCTCCTTGAAAGATGAAGGTGCGCTCATGTCCTGGATGTAAAGCATATTGCCAGCTTGCTCAAATTTATATGCGTGTTACATATACAGGTGCTGGTCATATAATTAGAATATCATCAAAAAGTTGATTTATTTCACTAATTCCATTCAAAAAGTGAAACTTGTATATTATATTCATTCATTACACACAGACTGATATATTTCACATGTTTATTTCTTTTAATTTGATGATTATAACTGACAGCTAATGAAAATCTCAAATTCAGTATCTCAGGAAATTAGAATATTACTTAAGGCCAATACAAAGAAAGGATTTTTAGAAATCTTGGCCAACTGAAAAGTATGAACATAAAAAGTATGAGCATGTACAGCACTCAATACTTAGTTGGGGCTCCTTTTGCCTGAATTACTGCAGCAATGCGGCGTGGCATGGAATCAATCAGTCTGTGGCACTGCTCGGGTGTTATGAGAGCCCAGGTTGCTCTGATAGTGGCCTTCAGCTCTTCTGTATTGTTGAGTCTGGCATATCGCATCTTCCTCTTCACAATACCCCATAGATTTTCTATGAGGTTAAGGTCAGGCGAGTTTGCTGGCCAATTAAGAACAGGGATACCATGGTCCTTAAACCAGGTACTGGTAGTTTTGGCACTGTGTGCAGGTGCCAAGTCCTGTTGGAAAATGAAATCTGCATCTCCATGAAGTTGGTCAGCAGCAGGAAGCATGAAGTGCTCTAAAACTTCCTGATATACGGCTGCGTTGACCTTGGACCTCAGAAAACACAGTGGACCAACACCAGCAGATGACATGGCACCCCAAACCATCACTGACTGTGGAAACTTTACACTGGACCTCAAGCAACGTGGATTCTGTGCCTCTCCTCTCTTCCTCCAGACTCTGGGACCCTGATTTCCAAAGGAAATGCAAAATTTACTTTCATCAGAGAACATAACTTTGGACCACTCAGCAGCAGTCCAGTCCTTTTTGTCTTTAGCCCAGGCGAGACGCTTCTGATGCTTCCTGCTGCTGACCAACTTTATGGAGATGCAGATTTCATTTTCCAACAGGACTTGGCACCTGCACACAGTGCCAAAGCTACCAGTACCTGGTTTAAGGACCATGGTATCCCTGTTCTTAATTGGCCAGCAAACTCGCCTGACCTTAACCCCATAGAAAATCTATGGGGTATTGTGAAGAGGAAGATGCGATATGCCAGACCCAACAATGCAGAAGAGCTTGAAGGCCACTACCAGAGCAACCTGGCCTCTCATAACACCTGAGCAGTGCCACAGACTGATCGACTCCATGCCACGCCGCATTGTTGCAGTAATTCAGGCAAAAGGAGCCCCAACTAAGTAATGAGTGCTGCACATGCTGATACTTTTCATGTTCATACCCGTCGCGAGCAACAATAGCCAAACATTAGAGATCTGCTAGAGACTGTTTAACAGAATGTTTTATAGTCCATGGATTAAAGTTCTCCGTCGCTACGACAGATTTCCGTTAATTGCAGCGAGTCTATGACTGATTTCCGTCAATTGCAGGGTTCCAGCCTGTCCTTAATGTCTTAAATTCACTTTTCATAATGTTGTTAACCCTTTGATGCGTGCGATCACACCGCTTTGGCTGGCACTGAGCCAGAGACAGACTCAATCCTGTCACATATCACAACTATGCAGTGCTTTCAACCACATAATGTTTAATTTAGGCTTCAGACACGTGCCTACAAGCACAAAATACATTTAGCGATTGCATAATACACACTGATGTCTATGGAAGCGGCAATAACAATCTCCTCAAATGTAATTTGACGGATGTGTTTTATTCACATCAGACACAGTATCTGCAATGTAAGCAATTGTTAAGATCACTCAAATCTTCTACCAGGTCACAAGGCACTTACGTTTGTGTTTTTAAGAGAAGTGGATGAATTCACGTGATGTAAATCCGACAGATCTCAGACCACGGCAGAAACAAACATGGCGGCGCCCGCTTATAGCTCAACTAACGCGATCATTATAAAAGTGTTTAAACAACAAAACACATTCACATGCACATATCTGACAATCGGAATGTTAGATATTTTTACTGTTATATATATTTTTTTTGTTTTTTGTTAGATATTTTTTGTTAGATAAATTACCAGTTTGTGAATTTTTTTGAGTAAAAAAGAAAAATTATGCAAAAGCAATGCATCAGTCATTTAGCTGCTGTGGCTCTGCAGTGTGTCACATGATACGCAGTGCCGCGTCGCCATTGAAATGTTAAAGTGATAGGCTACCTTCTTAACGGTCGCCTTGGAAAAGCTAGTCAAACATTGTAACTAGTCACTGTAGCTTGTCAAACACTGAAACGGGTGTCAGGTGTATCCAAGCTTCAGGAATATGGTTTCACACAGCCAAAAGGCAGAAAGAGTGAAAAGCACTCTGGAGACAAATACAAAAAAAGTTGGTCTTAAAGGCGGGGTGTCCTATTTCTCTTAGCCGTTGTTGATGTTCAAATCACCTAAACAAACACACCCCTTTCCCCATCTTTTGCTTTCGTCAGCGCTCGGCTCGGCTAATGTCCACCCTGTGCACTGTGCACCTTACTGCTGATTGGCTACAAGGTTGTTTTGGTACTCGGCCCGACTCAGTTGTCTAAGGGGCTGTGTCCACCGAGGTGCATTTAAGCCGTGTGTCCACCGAGGCATTCCCGCTTGCGGCCGGCTTGTTTTTTCAATTGTTTTCAACGGTAAGGGGCTGTGTCCACCGAGGCGCATTTACGCAGCTGAAAACGGCAGGAGCTCGGCTAAAAACGCCCACTGCAGGCGCAGCGTTCTGCCCAAAGTTGAACATTTTTCAACTCAGGGCGCTCGGTCGAACGCTGGCGCTGAGCGTTTAAAAAAATGCATAGCACCAGCGCAGAGCGCAGAAAAAAACGTCAGCTGATGGCTTTTTTTAAAAGCGCGGCGTTTCCATAGGAAACAATTGAAAAACACATCGGCCGCAGGCGTAAACGCCTCGGTGGACACAGCCTCTAAATTGGGAAATCGGTTACCCCGCCTTTCCTTTAAGTGATGCTTTTATTAATTTCTTTTTTCTGTTAATTATTAAGAGTTTCAGAAAACATTGTTTGGTCTTATAAGATAAATAAAAAATGCACTAAAAAGTTATAGATGGTTGATTATTTGTCTAGATAAGTATATTTTTTTCATAGATTAAAAATAGCTTTTAAAATACTGTCAATACGACGTAAAGGGGTTCAAAACATCTCCCTTTAAAACGCTATTGGTTTCGACTATTTAGATAAAATGTCTGTTAAAGGGAAAAAAATCAGTCAGAAGAATTTTTTTTACTTTAATCCATGATAGTTCATTAGCTGGAAAAAATCGTTATGGAAGTGATCTCAACAATATCGGTCTCTGTATCTTTATCGTTATAGTTTAGATGTAAACATCGTTATTCTCCTGAATGACGATTTTCAAAACTTTCTTTTTTATAGTTATTGTTGTCAGTATGTGAACGGCCCTTAATCCTATAAACTGTCATGGCAACTAATAGACGTGTGTTGACATCTGCGTTCACTCCATTCCCAGTGATGGAATTCACATTACAGAGAACACATTTTCAAAACTCAGCAATATAATCAGCACAACGTCAGTTTGTGTAGATCAAGTCTAAATGTAGTTTTGCTACCATTATTCAAAACAATATATCTTATAACAGGAGAACACACAGTATTTTGAAAGTGCGGTCAAAATAAAGAAAGCCAAGGTTCATTTCAATATCATTGCTATGTTGTAAAGAATTATTTAATCCCAAAAAAATTCCTTTCAATAGTAGGAATAAAATTACTATAGTCAAGTCAGTGGGGATCATTTTTGGGTGAACTATTCCTTTAATGTCTGTGTCTATTATGTGCTCACAGATGGATACAGATTGTATAGACATGTTTGTGGACAGTGTTTTGTTTCACAGTTAGAGTGTAATGTGTTTGTGTGTTGAAGTTCTATTAAAAAGGCAAAATGTCATGCTTTCTGGACAAAACCCAAACGCAGAAAGCAGACTTTGAAAACAACTGTAAATTTGACTGACACAGCATCAGGAAAAACACAGATATACTGAGGCGAAACGTCACATAAAGCTATGAAGTAAAAACAGAGTAAATGTGTGGTTGGCTTTCATCCACTGGTGAGCACTAAAAGAGAGGATGTGTCTGAAGAGTAACACATGAGTTCACGCGTGTTCTGTTTGACACTAGCCTGCTTATGTGTTGTAGCCTCAGTAGTGGCTGGCAGAATACACTTTAGCATTTTATGTACACACTAAATCCTATTGAAAAGCATCCCTTGAACTCTGTAGAACTGCCTCTTAAAAATATTCTGTCTAACACACAATCGCTACAAACCAAGCAAGTTCATTGTCATGGACTCAAAAAGGAGTGGTTTTGTAAATTTACACCGTGTCTACATGGGACGCGACGCGACACGACACAGGGCTTGTTCTAATGGGATTGTCGCGCCACATCCAGTATGGACAAAATGTAAAATTATAAATGGTTCAAATGCGTTTTATTGCCTTTTGTCGCACTGAGCACTAATAGCGTACATACTGTGTATGTGTAGTTTAAGTTTGTATTTGCCTTGCACATAAATTAATTTTTACGTGCTGCATTGTTAAGGGGTAGTCGTGGCCTAATGGTTAGAGAGTCGGACTTGTGACCAGAAGTTGCCGGTTCGATTAATGACCGGCGGGTAATGACTGAGGTGCCCTTGAGCAAGGCACCTTACCCGGGCGCTGCAGTGATGGCTGCCCACTGCTCCGGGTGTACGTGTGTTCACCACTTGCTGTGCGTGTGTTCACTACTCTCTGGATGGGTTAAAAGCAGAGGTCACACAGAGTTCGGGTATGGGTCACCATATGTGACTAATAGGTCACTTTCACTTCACTTTCACTTCACATAAGTTGTCTGGGTTAAGTGCGTATTTGTCACACCTGTCATTAGTACGCTATTTAAAATAATGTTTGTGCATCTGTTATTAGGAGTAACTGTGTTAATGTGCCTTCATGGGCTCTTGTAGGATTCATAAATCAGCCATTACCAAATCCCCAGCAACACAGACTGGACTCGTCCACTCATCGACCCTATAAACGTTCATCACTCATGTCTGTCTCTGGGGTTATACGCTGATGACTATATAAAAAGAACCTCACAAGGGCCATTTGAAAGGTTGTGCAAGAGACACAGCAGCAGAAATTTCTTTTGCCAATACTCTGGTTTCTGACTGTTTGTAAGTAATGGATTCAGGTGTGTGGTTCACGTTACTGGGTGTGTTGCTGGTGATGACTGATATGAGCCATTCCATCCCAAAAGAAGCACTTCTAGAGAAGAGCAAACACATTCTGGAATCTCATGAGGACTCAGATGACAACATAGTAGAAAGTCGGGGGCCAGTGGTAAGAAACAACTTGCTTTTTGTGTATTTGTATTTCTTTTTAAAAAATTGCAAAAGAAAGAAGAAATACCCATTATTATTGTTGGCTTTTTTGTGGAGCTTACAAGAAGTTTAGCTATGGTAGAGACCAATACTAGGTTCTGAGGCCAATGGTGTGCATTTTTATCCACATGAATTGATATTTCGGTTGAATAGATCTTTTAAAAGATATTTTTAATGTGGTTTTGTTTGAGTGTATCAACCGATATATACAGCACCTTTTTCAATCCTAAAAGACTATGAAGTCAACCAGAAAATCTGTGTAACAGGTCACTGAAGGGCAGATGGAACATTTATTGGAGGATCGTCTTCTGTTAGAAGTGCTGCAAGCTTTTCTGCATGGTTCCCAGAGATACGAACGCAACCCTTCAGTGCTTCACCAGCCTCAACGGTGTGTATACAAACCAAGAGCATAGTGTAAGGCCCAAGTTAGCTTCACAGTAACCGAAAACATAAAGCAATATGCCTTTGCTGGAACCAGTGGAGTCCAATGTCTGTGATGCTCAGTATACTGAGGAGACAGCAGACAATGATCCACTTCTTTATTCAGATTATTTACACAGATTATGTGAAAATATTAAATGAAACAAAATGACATTTGATTTTGTTAAATCAATGTTGTTATTCCTTTTATGCTCAGGTTTGGTCGTGGTGCTTGGAGCGGTCTGTCAGCAGAGACAGAGTGGATACAGTCTCGGGACTGGGAGACAGTTCCCGGTCAGATCTGGAGCATGGCTGTGCCGCAAAGATTTGGCAAAAAATAGCACCAACCTGCCTCAAACATTAAATACATAATAAAGTATACAACGATGAGTTGGGTCTTTCCATTCCTATTTTGTCTGCATTCCAGCAGAATCAGTCAGCTCCTCTTTCCATGTCATCAACTGTGCCAAACTTCACTCTTTGGCGTTCATCTTTAATCATTTCTTTAAGAGTGGTTGGACATATCTTTGTGAGGTTGTGTTATGATTTATTTGTCTATTACACCTCATGTGCACTTCATATGTGTTGTGTTCTTTTCTCCCAGTTTAAACTAATATTAATCTCTGCTTTTTAAATTTTGTAAACAATAATTTGTCAAACAGTGTTGGTAGCTTAGTAGCTTTCTTTAAGATGATTATGTGTGTCAAATAAAAACATACACTACTGGTCAGATGTTTAGGGTCGCTTGACTGAAATGTTATTTTTCACAATTAAAAAACAAAATGTTTTGATCTTGCATTTTGAAATATTTGAAATTAGACAATTGTAGACGAAGAGACAAAAAAACTTTACTGTCGTGTCTTCGTTTATAGTTAAAGAAATAGTACTCCCCAAAGTGAAAATTCTCTCATTGCTTTCTCAACCTCATGGTCTCCCAGATGTATGTGATTTCCTTTCCTCAGTCAAACACAAAATCTTTTAATTGCTAAAATATCCATCACTTTATATACGTTTATAATTTTTCGTAAAAAATTAATAAACAGCTTGAATACTCGTTTTTCTACATGTGGGAGGTATAAAATGTCCCCTTCCACTGATTGGCCAATCAAAGAACACCATGCGACGTCTTCGGTTGTCCTTCTGTTCCTTGAATAAAGAGAATAAAAGTCCTCTGCTGCTATTACAGTACGGATTCTTAAAGTACATTTAATTTCTCTCATTAAACAGTAGGGATGTAACAAAATTATTGATATCGTGTTATTGCAATAGCAAAATCTTCTCAATATTATAGTGGTCACATGACGGTCTTCCGGGCCAAACAAAGAGGATGTTAGAAAAATTAATAGATGTTACCTTTATCAAGGTCTATCTGGTGCAATTATTTTATTTTATTAAAGGGATTTTTAGGTCATTTGACCTATCTCATACTGTAACTCGTACCTCTAAGCAACAGTTATGATTAGAGGATAAAAGTAAAGAGGATGCTTATGGCAGGTTTCCAAGTCGTCTTTTGTCATTTTAAATATTGCAATAAATATTGTACCGAACTTCATACCAAGGTATTATCGTACAGTGAGATTTTGATATTGTTACATCCCTATTACAGGAAACATTCTAGGGCAGGTCCTAGACTGAACTTTCTTCTGTGCAACCTAACACATTTCATATAAATATTTATATCACAAATATGAATGTTGTTGGCATCTTTCGAGCTGTCCAGGGTTTAATATACGTGGCAAAGCAGCAGATGCATTACACTGTTTAAGGAAGCACAAGATAATGTTGTTTTATGTGCTAATTTGCAGCATTCATTAATTCAGCAGTCAGCAACTATTATTTTAGACAACACTTTCAGTTTTGGGCAAGGAAAAAGTTGGATTTATATGAGAAGATTAAGTATTATTTTGTCTCACCACGATGTTGAAATTGCTGGTTGTTGTGTTTAACACATCTTTTCCACAAGTTTGCTTCTGTGTATTCCATCAAGTTTGGTGAACCAAGACGAAATCAGAGTTTTGCTGCGAGACACTGGACAGCATGCAGCGGATGTATCTAGTGATGTAGTGAAGCACAGTATAATGTTGATTTACGCATTGTGTTATTGTTAATACGCAACAGTCATAACANGCAGTCATTAATTCAGCAGTCAGCAACTATTATTTTAGACAACACTTTCAGTTTTGGGCAAGGAAAAAGCTGGATTTATATGAGAAGATTAAGTATTATTTTGTCTCACCACGATGTTGAAATTGCTGGTTGGTGGGTTTAACACATCTTTTCCACAAGTTTGCTTCTGTGTATTCCATCAAGTTTGGTGAACCAAGACGAAATCAGAGTTTTGCTGCGAGACACTGGACAGCATGCAGCGGATGTATCTAGTGATGTAGTGAAGCACAGTATAATGTTGATTTACGCATTGTGTTATTGTTAATACGCAACAGTCATAACAAAGACTTAGAGATTGTAGATAATAAGCTTAATTTTGTACAAAGGGGAAAAGCTGGATATGAAAAGATAAAGATAGTCTCATAGAGAACGAGTATTTGTATATATCATGTATCAAGGTTAAAGTTAATTGTAATAATTACAATTACATGAATGCATTTCAGACACTTCTAACTGAAGCAACAATACTCAACTCAACTCAACTTTATTTATATAGCGCTTTTACAATTTTCATTGTTACAAAGCAGCTGTACATGAGACACATTGACTACAAGCAAAACAATCAAAGTTGTACCTGCAAAAACAAGAAAAGGTTGAAAACACAGAAGACAGACACACCCACACACAAAACACTCCACACACACAACACGCACACGCACCAACACACACAGACACAGAGACACACACACACACACGTACGTACACAGACAAGTACGCACACACACACACGCTCAGTGAGAGCACACATTTAGGATAAAGGAGAGAGAAGCACAGGTCAAATATAACAGATAATACATTCCATATGCAATATTAATTAAGTAAAACTTTAAGATTCTAAAGCAGCCCCCCCGGTCAGGCAGATAGTGCAAAAACAGTATGCAAACGGTGGCGAGGAACCCAAAACTCTAATCGAGAAAAAAAACCTCAGGAGAACCCAGGCCCAACCAGGGGATTCCAGTTCCCCTCTGGCAAAAGCTGCTGCCTCTGCACAAGCTCCAGAGAACTTGCACACAAGGCTAAATAAAATAAATAAACTTAATAATAAAATTAAATTATAGTTTAAGATTATCATTAATAATCTAATAGCATTTGAAGTTTTGTGGTGAAGACATGTCAAGAGACCGCGTCCTTCTTTATCCAGCTCTATATCGCAAGTCCAGTACGGTGTACCACAGGGCTCAGTCTTAGGCCTTGTTTCGCATTACATGCCCTCTATTATAAAACANCGCATTATACATGCTACCTCTAGGAGATATAATAAAGCGACACGGAGTTAGCTTTCACTGTTATGCTGATGATACTCAACTTTATATTTCTTCGAAGCCTCATGAAACACAGCAGTTCCATCGAATAATGGAATGCATAGTCGAATATAAAAAACTGGATGAGTAACAACTTTTTATTACTGAACTCGGACAAAACGGAAGTGTTACTTATTGGACCGAAAACTGCTATAAGTAACAACCAAGAATACTGTTTAACTATTGACGGATGTTCCATAAAACCCTCGTCGTCAGCAAAGAATCTTGGCGTTCTATTCGATAGTAATCTGTCATTTGAGAGCCACGTCGCCAACACCTGTAAAATTGCGTTTTTCCATTTTAAGAATATATCTAAACTACGTCATATGCTGTCAATCGTCAGATGCAGAGAAGTTAATTCATGCATTCATGACATCAAGACTAGATTACTGTAATGCACTGTTAGGTGGTTGCCCTGCAGGCTTATTACAAAAACTCCAATTGGTCCAAAACGCGGCAGCTCGAGTTCTTACACGTACAAAAAAGTATGAACATATTAGCCCGGTTCTGTCAACCTTGCACTGGTTACCTATAAAGCATCGCGTTAACTTTAAAATCTTGCTTATTACCTATAAAGCCTTACATGGTTTAGCTCCTCAGTACTTGAATGAACTCCTTTTGTATTACAGTCCTTCACGTGCATTACGCTCTCAGGCGTCCTGTCAGTTGGTAATACCTAGAATTTCAAAATCAAGTGCAGGTGGTAGATCCTTTTCCTATCTAGCGCCTAAACTTTGGAATAGTCTTCCCTGCACTGTCCGGGAGGCAGACACACTCTGTCAGTTTAAATCTAGACTAAAGACGCATCTTTTTAATCTTGCATACACTACTCTTCCATAATATAAATCCTCTGAGGGTTTAGGCTGCATTAGTTAGATCAACCGGAACCAAAAACACAACTGATGTACTTGTTGCATCAAAGAGTAGCAGAACAGTACTCTACTCTCAGCCAGTCTTGTCTCATTGTTCCAAGGTTACCACAGCGAGCAGGATGCAGTTCATGGCCTGACCTGATGGTAGAGCGGAGAATGGGAAGTGGGGACCTGACAAGAGCCGTGACCGAGGGGGGCTGCTTTAGAATCTTAAAGTTTTACTTAATTAATATTGCATATAGGAATTTATATCTGTTATATTTGACCTGTGCTTCTCTCTCCTTTATCTAAATGTGTGCTCTCACTGGCGTGTGTGTGTGTGATACTGTCTGTGTCGTACTGTTTGTGTGTGTGTGTGGTGCTGTGCGTGGTGTGTGCTTCTCTCTCCTTTATCCTAAATGTGTGCTCTCACTGAGCGTGTGTGTGTGTGCGTACTTGTCTGTGTACGTACGTGTGTGTGTGTGTGTGTGTGTCTCTGTGTCTGTGTGTGTTGGTGCATGTGCGTGTTGTGTGTGTGGAGTGTTTTGTGTGTGGGTGTGTCTGTCTTCTGTGTTTTCAACCTTTTCTTGTTTTTGCAGGTACAACTTTGATTGTTTTGCTTGTAGTCAATGTGTCTCATTAGTACAGCTGCTTTGTAACAATGAAAATGTAAAAAGTAAAACGCTATATAAATAAAGTTGAGTTGAGTTGACGTTCTTATCATCTCAGCTCTTGTCAGGTCCCCACTTCCCATTCTCCGCTCTACCATCAGGTCAGGCCATGAACTGCATCCTGCTCGCTGTGGTAACCTTGGAACAATGAGACAAGACTGGCTGAGAGTAGAGTACTGTTCTGTACTCTTTGATGCAACAAGTACATCAGTTGTGTTTTTGGTTCCGGTTGATCTAACTAATGCAGCCTAAACCCTCTAAAGATTTATATTATGGAAGAGTAGTGTATGCAAGATTAAAAAGATGCGTCTTTAGTCTAGATTTAAACTGACAGAGTGTGTCTGCCTCCCGGACAGTGCAGGGAAGACTATTCCAAAGTTTAGGTGCTAGATAGGAAAAGGATCTACCACCTGCACTTGATTTTGAAATTCTAGTATGTATGTGCATTAACCCAGTTATAACAAGCTCTCCTCAGCGATCAGCCACACCTCCTCCAGCAACTCCGCCTCCCAGAATCACCCGTTCACTCTCACCGGACTATTGACACTCACAAACTCCAATTCCCATCATCCCTTGCACCCGCACCTGATTCACATTACTTGGACACTATATGTACCCTGCCCTGTGTATTCCCCAGTGTCAGATCTAGTTGTTATTTCCGTTACTGTCTAGTTCCGACCCTCCTGTGTTTCCGGTTCTCCTTGTTGCATGTTTCTTACCAGTTGGATTATACCTTTTTGTGGATTCCCTTTTTGTGCCTGTTACCCTTTTTGGATTTACTCTTTTGGATTTTTGGTTTTTGGATTAAATATACCCTTTGCACCGTCTCCTGTTGTGGCATCGTTCTTCCCCTTATGTGTAGTGTTACACCAGTAGGCTACCTTTGTACCTTGTGCTTTACCAATTGATCGAGCTTCAGAAACAAAACCTCAGTTCACAAAAGTTATTAGCTTACTTAGAATATTTAATGTATAATAACTGATTTCCAGGGCTATTTTACTCTGGGGGAATTTTCAAAAATTGTGTTAAAAGCTGTTTTAAAGCCGTTTACCCTTTTCTGCTTAGTTTATCATGCTATATTCTGTTTGCCCAATTTCCCCAAACCATTAATTCATTCTCAAAAATTATTAAGATCTTTTCTGTTTTCAAAAATGATCAAATAAAATATAAATCATAATGTTTTCTGCTCAACAGAAACATGTGTTATGTAAAATGTTGTATTGTACACTAAATTGTGCATAGTTCTTTAATATTAGTGTAAGTTTGAGCCTCGTCACAGGTATTCAGTGGTAGTGTGTAAATGACAAATAAATTACTCTTGACTCTGGAGAAATGTCCTGGTTTTGTGCAAACTGCTCGTTCTCATACAGAAAATAGAAAAACAATACAATTAACTTACACTGCAACAGTGTCACCTCAAATAATGTATGAATGTATAAACATATAGCAAGACTAATCAGCCACCAATCAAATTCTAAATAGGATAATAGGACCACGGGTTCTTCGCAAAATGCACTGATGGGAGAAATGAAGGAAGTAGTACAGAGAGGAAGTGCAAGAGGAGGAGCAAAGGGAAAGTAAAGGTTGTTGTGTTCTGTGTTGTTAAACTAGAGGGCGCGAGAGGACAAGTGTGCCGGGGAAGGGAAGGAAGAGAAGGAGAATGTAATGCAGTGAAATAGCCATGGTTAAGTCAGTGAAAATACAAGATAAAATAATACAGTTCTGTTGCAATCGTGCAAAGACCTCTGCTAGGGCAGGGGCTGAAGGACCAAAAAAGGGCACTTCAAAATAAAATAAAATACTATTATTACTGCAACGTATACATTAACAAGTGAATTTTACAGTGTCTAAACAGGTGCCATAATGATTTATTAAATATAAATTCAAACCAAAATAGAGAGATATAAAATACTATATAATTGAAAACTAATATTGTTAACTTCTATTTTACTGAAGAAAAAAACAGTAAGAATCAAGAGGGTAATCATGTTGAATTTGTGTTAAATTTGGTTAAAATTTTATGCTGTATTATATACTGTAGATGGAAGTGCTAACAGTCATGAAAAAATATTTAATGCTATATACTGTAGAGAATTGATTTGGACATTTAACTTAGATTTTCCCAAACCATGCAACTTGACAGTATAAAAAACTTTCAGAAATTTACCTCCCATTAAAGGTCGATGTTTCCCCTAGAATTAATATGCCAACTTGTCAAAATTAAGACATCCCGAAAAAACTATAGAATCCTTACCAAAACACAATAGAAAATGTATTGGTTTTAATGGAAACTATACTGATGTCTACTGGTACAGTATGTGATGGATTCTATTGGTGGGGTGTTATCTGGCAGATGAATCCTATTGAAATAATGCCCAAAAACACACTACAGAAAGGAATTTTGGTAACACTTTACATTAAGGTTCCCTTCATAAAGCATTTATAAATGTGTTCATTAATGGTTAATAAGTCATTTACAAATGCATTATAAAGCAGCTATAACTGCATAAATAAAAAGGGGGATTCTAACGAAATACCTGCCAAATAGTGATGCAAACCATGAAAGTGTGCCTTAATATGTAGATTCGTGTGAACCATTTATTAATGTTGCATTTTCACAGGTTACTAACGTTCATAACTCATGAATAAATGGTTCACAAGTGATCACTTACAGGTTACTAGTTCAAGTTCAAAGTTTATTCATCACATTCAAAACAGTCATGGTCCTAACTTTTTGTCCACGATTTTCTAGCCTTGTGGCAGGATCATGACAGATCCCTTGTGTTCAGTGTGAGAAAGTCATGGGTTGTTTATCTTTCGACATGCCATGTGCTTTCTCGTGTCGCGTCATTGTCCCTGCCCCTCTTGTTTCCTGTATTACTTCCCGGCCGTGTATCATTACCCTCACCTGCCTAGTGTTATCATCCCTCGTTTGTGTTCCCTATATAATACCCTCGTGTTCATTGTCCTGTGCTTGTGCGTTGTACTCTTGTGCGTTTGTGCTTACCTGTCTGCCCCTACCTCATGGAGTATTGCTGTTTGAGTTAGTCTTTTGCCTTATTCCTGTGCCTGTCAAGTGTGCTATCCGTTGGTTTATATTATTCTTATTAGTTGAACCTTGTTTGTCTTGCCCCCTCATGGGAGTTCTTTGTTTTATTGTATTTTTGCCTTTGTTTAGTTTTTTCCCCATCGTGGGTGTTTTATTTTGTGATTAAATAAATCCCTTGGTTTACCCTTTCATCGTTGTGGCCTGCGCTTGGGTTCTTCACCTTGTTGTCACACCTCTCCGGTCATGACAGATCCGAGACACAAAACCATACATAGTACGTCATGCAGTGAAATGCGTTTTCTAATGTTCATAACTCATTAATAAATGGTTCACACCAATCCACTATATTAAGGCACACTTTCATGGTTTGCAAACATTTTTTAACTCTTAATATTTAAAAGTTAGGTATTTGAAGTTGTGAATGAATACTTCACAGGCATCCACTTTTCTTTAAAGCGCACTTTCATGGGATGTCAATACTTCTAAATATATGATTCACATCAGAGATGTAGCCTTGTGAGAAAACATTCTGTTTCTACAATAAATAATAAATGTTTTCTGGTTTTGATTAACTATTGGAAGTAATTGAATCATTAATAAAACATCATAAACAAACATTTAGTGTTAAAAAGTGATCAAAAATTTGATGAATTTATCTTGGTAAGCCAGATAAAACTGCTTTTGATAAGCATCATGATCTGAAGGCATTCTGGAGGGCACCGCAAGACATTCGGAATCGGAGAAAGTAAGCAACATGGTTTGAAAAGTGACGTAAGATATTTAGTGTATTTCGGGGAAACTATGAGTTTAACCACAGTAACATACAAATAATTAATGGTGATTAACCATTACCTATTTTGTACACTTTACCTGATGCAGCAGAATTAATAACAGCGACAAAGTAAATGTACTCGTGAAATGCAAACCATGAAATGCATTTCATTTCTATGAAATGAGCGAGGGGTGTTACCCGCTGTGTCTGTTCCTGAGAAGCCTGAGCTAACTCCTGGTTTACTGGCCACATCCTCGGCGGGGAGTTGCGAGAGTCTGAAGACTGTCTTCACTGTGAGGTGAGGCGAGACGCGCCAAAATATGTCTGCAGGGGGGAAAAGCTCTTCTTTGACAGTGTATAGGTTTTTATTGCACATAACACACATTTCAAGACATTGTGAACAGTGCAAATTTCGCCAGCAATGGAGTGGGGAACATAGTGCTGAACCTTGAAATGTTTGGGAGCCGGGCTCCCCGTGAGCTCTTCCTCCCTCTCCGCCCACATTTCAGGACGACGGCTTGGCAGGATCGCCAGTAGCGGAGCATTACCGCCGGCTCCTGTGATCGTGGTTCTGCTGTAATTTACTTTTTCATTCATTTTCACACTTAATTTCAGTCGCGACAGTTAGTTACAGTAATATATTTAATTAAATTGAGCATGTGGGGTTTCTTCCCCATTTATCATAAATTTGGGCGTATATTTTTTCTTTGCCTCAACTAATTTCCGATCTTGCCTGTAACTAATACTTAAAAAAGCACACTGGGACATTGAATTACATTGAATTGATTGACCATAACCTGCACGCTGCCGCATTAGCTACAACGGTATGGCAAATACATTTCTTCTGTGCTACCTGCTGCTGCTGTTGCTGAGAAATAACTAGAGACACGAAGCAGTTGCGTGCACAGCCCCGTTCCTCACCAGAGCACATAGTGGTTCCATCTCCGTCACAAAGTTTGGGAGGAATTTACTGTACAAGGAAATTAATCTGAGGAAAGAACGGAGGTGGAACCGCTACATGCTTCGGTGAGGAATGCAACTGAGACATTGCTTGAATGGACTGCAGAAGAAGACAAATGCTTTAATTCACTGAAAGCAGTTCTGGTGGAGAGCCCAGTTCTCGCTCTCTTTAACCACTCTCTCCCAACCATCGTGTCAACTGACACATCTGACTATGGCCTCAGGGGGGGTGTTGACGCAATTACATGTAGAATGGTGTAGAACGCACTATTGCCTTTGCTTCGTGTACACTCACTGTGGCTGAAAGAAAATATTCCACAGTAGAAAAAGAGGCTTTTGCTTGCATGTTTGCTGTGGAGAAATGGAGGCCTAACCTGTGGGGACACCACTTTACGCTACGAACAGATCACAAAGCATTAACCACGCTGCTGCAAACAAAAGGAATTGGGTTTGCTGGAATGAGAGTGGCAAGGTGGTCAGCTCAGTTGCTGTATTTTTCCTATGACATTGTGTACCGCCCTGGAGCACAAAACCAGGCCGCAGATTGCTTATCGAAAATGCCCTTACCGATCACAGTTGAGCACATTGATGAACCTGAAATGGTTGCTGCTGTCTTCTCAGGACTACCTTCGCTGTCCAGGGAGGACTTCACAGCAGCTTCTGAGTCCTGTCCGGAGCGGAGTTTGTTTAGAACACAAATATTAAAGGGATGGCCACACAACAGAAAGGATGTCAATCCGGCCCTGTCACCATCCTTCTTAGTCCGTAATGAGCTGTCATTGCACAATGGACTGACAATGTGAGGTGATCTGGCTCACCAAACACACCAAGGACTGGTCAGAACGAAACAAAGACTTTGTGAATTGTACTGGTGGCCAAAAATGGATTCGCTAGTCCAATCTGTGATCTCAAGCTGTCTGACATGCCAGTTCAACAATAAATCTGCAAAAACAGCACCTGCCCCTTTACAGCCAGTTGACTTCCCGGATGGACCTTGGCAGAAACTAGGTCTTGACATCGTAGGGCCTTTTGAACATGCTGCATCAGGATGTCGTTTCGCTATTTCATTGGTGGATTATTACAGTAAATGGCCAGAGGTGGCATTCGCGTCGCATGTCTCAACTGAGGTTGTTACTTCATTTTTGTGCTCTGTTTTTGCAAGAGAAGGTTTGTTTCTTGTCACAGACAACAGGCCCCAGTTTCTATCTTATGCTTTTTCTGATTTCCTAGGGGAAAGAGGAACCAAATATCTACGTACCAGCATCTACCATCCTCAAAGCAATGGGGCAGTCGAACGCTGGAACAGAGTATTAAAATACTGCATTTTAACAGCAGAACAAACGCACAAAGCCTGGAAACCATCAGTCGCAGAGTTTTTGCAAAATGATCGTGCAACTCCTCACTCTACAACTGGAGTATCCCCATCTGACCTTTTGCACAACCACAAAATGAAAACAAAACTGGACATTTTTCCTGTGCTGGGGAAAAGTGACAAATGTGCTGCAGTACGGGACACTGTCAAGGAAAGACAGTGGAAAAGCAAAGAATACACAGACAAGAAAAGAAGAGCGAAGCCTGTTTCTTTCAAGGTTGGGGAACAAGTGAGAGTCAGGAAGGCTGAACATGTACAGTACTTAAAGGTACTCCTAAGTACAGTATACTCCACCTTTGTCGATTCAGGAGAAGACTGGCCCAAGTTCATTCTTGCTTAGTGATGGAAGGAAATGGAATGGACAGAGGCTGCATCTGAAATGGCATACTCAATGAGTAGGTACTTAATTTCAGTAAGTACGTACTTAACGGGGGCTAAATGGGTATGTACTGTGTGCCTGAATGGGTGTAGTATGAATGCGATCGGCCGTTATCCACCATATTGACTTGATCATGTGACATAATTCTTCTTATTTTCCTTTTTAACGGTGGGTGGTAACATACATTTGAGGTGCATATCCGCCACCTACTGTACTGGAGTATGGGCCAGAGATTAGCCATGTGAAGTGAAGTGAAGTATTAGTCAGATATGGTGACCCATACCCGAAGTGTGACCTCTGCATTTAACCCATCCAGAGAGTAGTGAACACACGCACAGCAAGTGGTGAACACACATACACCCGGAGCAGTGGGCAGTGCCCCGGGGAGCAAGTAGGGGTTGGTGCCTTGCTCAAGGGCACCTCAGTCGTTACCCGCCGACCCTGGGAATTGAACCGGCAACCTTCTGGTCACGAGTCTGACTCTCTAACCATTAGGCCACGGCTGGGTTACATGGGTTTTGTACAATAAAAGTAAAAAAATTAAAGGAATACAGCAGCTTTGTGATTTTGCGATGTGTTTTCTCAGTTAAATTTCGGCAATAACAGGTTCATTCACACTTCCCATTGTGAAGAATGATTATGCTAATGGAATGTTCTCTTTACATTTACATTTTACATTTAGTCATTTAGCAGACGCTTTTATCCAAAGCGACTTACAGAGAGTTCAGGGAGCAATAAGCGATATGTCATACAGGAGCAATAATACAATAGATGCTAATACAAAGTTAATAGTTTCAGCAAAAGCTAGACCAATACCTTTTGAGAGAAAGAGAGAGGGTTATTGTTATTGGTTTTTTTTCTTTCTCATTTGTCTGTCAAGTATTCACAGAAGAGGTGGGTTTTAAGTAGTTTTTTGAATGTTGTGAGAGATGTGGTTGACCGGACTGTGAATGAGAATGAGCAGGAAAGCGATTTACTGCCCTTATGAGAAGGCAATACAAGATGCCGCTCGTTTGCTGAATGCAGGGTTCTTGATGGGGTGTAGGAGGGTGTGATAGTCCTGTAGGCAAGTATTAGTTACTTGAATCTGATACAGGCTTCAACCAGAAGCCAGTGGAGAGAGATGAAAAGGAGTGTGTCACATGAGCCCTTTTGGGCTGCTGGAAGACGAGACATGCTGCTGCGTTCTGAACCAGCTGGAGTGGTTTGATAGCCTTTGCAGGAAGACCAGCAAGGAGAGCATCACAGTAGTCCAACCTTGAGATTACCAGGGCCTGGACAAGTAGTTGTGCCGCATGCTCGGTGAGATAGGCTCTAACCTTTCTAATGTTGAATAAGGCATATTGGCATGACCGCGTTGTCTTTGCAATGTGATCATTGAAGGACAGCTGTTCATCAAATATGACTCAGAGGTTCCTGGCTGTTGTGGAAGGAGTGATTGTGGTATTGCCAAGTTGAATGGTGAGATCGTGTTGCACCGTGGGGTGTGTCGGAAACAAAAGTAGTTCTGTCTTGGCAGGGTTCGGCTGGAGGTGATGCTCTTTCATCCACGCTGAGATGTCTTCTAGGCAGGCTGTAATGCGAGCTGCTACAGTGGTATCGTCTGGGTGAAACGAGATGTAGATCTGGGTGTCGTCAGCATAACAGTGATACGAGAAGCCGTGTGCCTGTATGATGGGTCCCAAGGATGTCGTGTAGATGGAAAACAGCAGCGGTCCGAGCACTGATCCCTGAGGGGACCCCAGTGATCATGTGGTGAGCAGTGGACTGTGAGCCCCTCCATGACACCCTGAAGGATCTGCCGGAGAGGAGAGCCTGAGATTCCTAGAGATAACAGGGTTGCTAGCAGTATCTGGTGATTGACAGTGTCAAACGCTGCAGATAGGTCTAGCAGAAGAGGAATTTTCTGGGATAGGTAGGAAGACACCTGGTTGAAAACTGCCCTTTCAAATGTTTCGCAATAAATGGGAGGAGAGAGACTGGTTTATAACTGTTGGTAGTCCAATGTGGGTTTCTTAAGTACAGATGTGGGTTCTTTTTGTAACAGAAACATGCTTGACTGTAAACTGCTGCAAATTATTATATTATCTGTATTCTGCCTATAGGTTGATGACTCTCACGTAGATACACCTATGTTGTGCTAATATGCATTCTATTGTAGTATTAAAAACAACCTGAGAATATCTGTTCTGTGATGTTTTTTCTGTGCTAAATATGTTTTAACATGGACGTTCCACACTCTCGTTTTACTTTCACTTTCGGTTTTCGAAAGTGTACTTAAGAAAGTAAAGCCATTCGTAAGGCCAATCAGAAGCCACTGCACAGACTCACCTCATGTAATCAAAGGCAGTGTTAATTTCGTTGACGAAAACTATGATGAAAAGTATTCGTTAACGACATGTTTTCACTGACGAAAACGAGACGATAACTAAATAAAAATGAATTCATGATAACGAAAACTGTAATACAAATATACTGACATTTTTGTCAACTAATAAAAACGAGATGAAAATATTCTTGTCCCACCTGGCGGACATCAGTTTGTGCGCATGTGCTGCTTATCTCATATAAACGGTAGAGAGAAGTCTCTGGGAGAAGGGGAAGCATAGACATGTATTCTGTGTCTCCACGCGGTTTACAAAGCGTCTTACTTTCCTTCACGATCACGGGGAAAACGTCGCAAACTTGAAGCGCGACTGCAGGCGAGTCACCCCGAAACACATTACGAAGGCAGCACAAAGGTTTTTATATGCCTATGTAAACTTAACACGAGCTGCTGCATAACATGAAATGCAACATAAAGTCAGCCAAAAGAAAACCAGCGCTGTCCTCTACTGATTATAGAAGTGATGAAGTGAGTCAAACTGTACATTCGAACCAAATATGTAACATGTTTGCATGACTAAAGAAATGTAATACAATTTATATAATATGTCTTTTTGAAAGCTATTTCTCATTCATTGCTGTATCAAGCAAAGACAGTGCAGCTCTTTCTTCAAAGAGGCATGCCATGAGCCAATAGCCTTTGAGTGTGAGCCCTGTCAGATCGTTTCATTGGTTGAATGAACTGAATGAATACGCCCTACTTAACGGGTCAATTGAGTCAAATGGGATTGAATGAACTGGAACATGTCGTTCATGGTCTAATATTCTGTGTTCCAACAATGCAAATCTAGTTACTGGAATTTTCTGAAAAATAAAGGTAATGACCTGGTTTTATTTCATTCTAAGGTGAAGTAAATTATGTCGAAACAATTGAATCTTTGTATGGAACATTTAATTACACCAAGTAAATGATTTAAACCATTTAGATTTTAGTAGACTAAATATAATGTATATTTATTCGACTAAAATGTTTTTCATATTTCTTCGACTAAAACTAGACTAAAACTAAAATGATGGGGTTGACTAAAATGTGACTAAAACTAAATTGCATTTTCATCAAAAGACTATGACTAAAACTAAATCAAAATTTGCTGTCAAAATTAACACTGATCAAAGGTGATAGTTTCACACAATCTGACGTCACACAGAAGAGATAACAGCGCACACTCAGACATCACAAGCTAAAATGTCCACTCCTAAACATCAACACTGCAACCATACAGCAAGTGCGTCTGAAGCTCTGATGTCTCTGTTATGTTTAAACATGAGATTTGAAGAGTTGAAGAATGAATGAATGAAGAATTCCAGTCTGGATTTAGAGCATGTCACAGTACAGAGACTGCTTTGATCAGAGTTACAAATGATCTGCTATTGGCGTCTGACCAAGGTTGTATCTCGTTATTGGTGCTGCTAGACCTTAGTGCTGCATTCAACACCATTGACCACAGCACACTCCTACATAGACTCGAAAATTACGTCAGCATTAAAGGAATAGCTTTGAAATGGTTTAAATCTTATTTATCCGACCGTTTTCAATTTGTAGCAATAAACAATGAGGTGTCATGCAAATCGCAAGTCCAGTACGGTGTACCACAGGGCTCAGTCTTAGGGCCTCTGCGCTTCGCATTATACATGCTACCTCTAGGAGATATAATAAAGCGACATGGAGTTAGCTTTCACTGTTATGCTGATGATACTTAACTTTATATTTCCTCGAAGCCTCATGAAACACAGCAGTTCCAAAACTGGATGAGTAACAACGTTTTATTACTGAACTCGGACAAAACAGAAGTGTTACTTATTGGACCGAAAACTGCTATAAGTAACAACCAAGAATACTGCTTAACTATTGACGGATGTTCCATAAAACCCTCGTCGTCAGCAAAGAATCTTGGCATTCTATTCGATAGTAATCTGTCATTTGAGAGTCACATCGCCAACACCTGTAAAATTGCATTTTTCCATCTTAAGAATATATCTAAACTACGTCATATGCTGTCAATGTCAGATGCAGAGAAGTTAACTCATGCATTCATGACATCAAGACTAGATTACTGTAATGCACTGTTAGGTGGTTGCCCTGCAGGCTTATTACAAAAACTCCAACTGGTCCAAAACGCGGCAGCCCGAGTTCTTACACGTACAAAAAAGTATGAACATATTAGCCCGGTTCTGTCAACCTTGCACTGGTTACCTATAAAGCATCGCGTTAACTTTAAAATCTTGCTTATTACCTATAAAGCC
>NW_026634387.1:61732-76067 GCF_024868665.1 Triplophysa rosa
TACTTGAATGAACTCCTTTTGTATTACAGTCCTTCACGTGCATTACGCTCTCAGGCGTCCTGTCAGTTGGTAATACCTAGAATTTCAAAATCAAGTGCAGGTGGTAGATCCTTTTCCTATCTAGCGCCTAAACTTTGGAATAGTCTTCCCTGCACTGTCCGGGAGGCAGACACACTCTGTCAGTTTAAATCTAGACTAAAGACGCATCTTTTTAATCTTGCATACACTACTCTTCCATAATATAAATCTTCTGAGGGTTTAGGCTGCATTAGTTAGATCAACCGGAACCAAAAACACAACTGATGTACTTGTTGCATCAAAGAGTGCAGAACAGTACTCTACTCTCAGCCAGTCTTGTCTCATTGTTCCAAGGTTACCACAGCGAGCAGGATGCAGTTCATGGCCTGACCTGATGGTAGAGCGGAGACCTGACAAGAGCTGAGATGATAGAGCTGGATAAAGAAGGATGTGGTCACCTGACACGTCCTCACCACAAAATTTTAAATGCTATTAGATTATTAATGATAATCTTAAACAATAATTTACCTTATTAGTAAATTTATTTATTTTTATTTAGCCTTGTTGTGCAAGCTCTGTGGAGCTTGTGCAGAGGCAGCAGCTTTTGACAGAGTGGAACTGGAATCCCCTGGTTGGGCCTGGGTTCTCCTGAGGTTTTTTTCTGGTCTTTTACTGTTTTGCATCTGCCTGGCCGGGGGGCTGCTTTTGAATTATAAAGTTTTACTTAATTAATATTGCATATAGAAATGTATAGTCTGTTATATTTGACCTGTGCTTCTCTCTCCTTTATCTTAAATGTGTGCTCTCACTGTGTGTGTGCGTGCGTGCGTGCGTGTCTTTGTGTGTGCGCGTACTTATCTGTGTACGTGTGTGTGTGCGTGTGCATCCGTGTGTGCGCATCCGTGTGTGTGGAGTGTTTTGTATGTGGGTATGTCTGTCTTCTTTGTTTTCACCTTTTTCTTGTTTTTGCAGGTACAACTTTAATTGGTTTGCTTATAGTCAATATGTCTTATGTACAGCTGCTTTGTAACAAAGAAAATTGTAAAAAGCGCTATATAAATAAAGTTGAGTTGAGATTTAATTCATTTTAAGTGTATATAACAGGCAATCTTTGGTCTCATAAATGTATTGTTTTTTCCTGGGTAAATAGTTTTGACTTAGGGCAAAGTTATGTTTCATACCTTTATATTTTAGTTTTGACTTTGAGCTGAAGCTCTGCCTTGTACCTGTAATTCTTTGCTTGTATATTTCATATTGTACAACTTCTTACACTTATAATAAAGGATTGTGTTTTATATCATATTTCATTTAATTATAAAGGATAATCAAAGAATAGTTAATAATTGAGTAACGGCTACTGCCAAATGTGCATGTGTATTAATGTCAGTTTCATAGTTTGAATTAATTTAGTGGTAGAGTGATACAAATAGTGAAGCAGTTCCCGTGATGATACTGGTGGGATATCGCACGGCTCTTATTGTGCATAATTCTGATCATTTTGTGTCATTTTGTGCATATGTGCACTTTTGGGCTCTGTTGTACATCCCACTTATAAGAAGTATTCATAGGACTGATAATACCATAGATGTGTTAATAATCAGACCAATAACTATTATACCAGTGAATATATGAATTGAGTGTTGTTTGAACATATAAGTATATTTTTAATCGTTTTAACCAAGTATAGACCAGATTTCAGCAATATAAAATTCAGTGATGTCTTTGGATCTGTTTAAGGCCTGACCTAGATAAAGTTCAGAAGGTTGAACATGTTGTTCACTTTGTGGCCTGAAAACTGGTACCAACTGGAAAACTTATTTTTAAAAACCAAGTAAAGGTCGACATTCCACTATTAGATACAAACCTTGTTGCCTAGAAAATAATAGTGGCAGACGAGAATGATTGGATAATAAAAAATAAAAGNCGTGTGGTTCACTGTTTACTGTTTGTTTACAAGTAAGAGCGTTTCACAACACACACGTGACACAACACGAGAAAGCATGAGCTTTGTTCAAAAATGTGTATTTCATTTAAGAGAGCACTGCAGATGTTCTAGATCATCTTAGGAAATGCTCTGAGTTTAGTTAATGCTTTAGTTTGACATGGTCTATTATTCTAAATAAGTTGTGTAAACTACATTGACATCAGGACTAGATGAAATTTACAGAAATGCTCGTCTCTTCTGTGTTTGTCTATTCTTTAGTCTCTCTAGTCTATTGCAAAGATATCTGCTTATGATAATTAAAAATATTGATTAAAATGTAATATTAAAATATTGGCGTTAATATTAATTTAATGTAGTAGGCCTATATAATCAGATACAAAGTAACTAAGTAACTAGCTACTTGAGTAGTTTTTTCATTGCATACTTTTTTACTTTTACTCAAGTCATTTTTAAAATAGTGACTTTTACTTTTACTTGAGTAACAATTTCTCTAGTTACTTGTACTTTTTCTTGAGTAAAGATTTTGTCTACTCTACCCACCTCTGAAAGGGAGAGAGAAGCACCCCTCCGTGTGCTTCTCATCATTCTAGACAACACTTGTTCTTCTCTTGCCACCCAGTAGCTAATTACTACTACAACTATAGAACTAACGCCTTCTGGAGGACTGGATAAACAGCAATATATTAACAGCTCCACTACATATATACTGGATATACTGAATATAGAAAGAGTATAAATGAGATAGAAGTCAGAACTGATCAGTCAGGTGTTGACAGAAGAGATGTGTTTTCAGACGGTTCTTAAAGATGGTCACAGAATCTGCTGATCTTGTAGCAGCGGGCAGATCATTCCATAAATGTGGAACAGATCCAGAGAAGGTTCGTGAGAGAGATCTTTACCTTTTCACCACAAGACGTGGTTCGTTTGCAGAGCGTAGTGATCTGGTGGGTATATACGTCTGAATTAGCGAGTGAAGGTAAGGGGTGCTGAACTAGTGGTGGTCTTGTAGGCCAGGAGCAGAGTCTTGGATTTGATTCGAGCGACTGTAGGGAGCCAATGTCACTTAGTGAAGAGAGGAGTGACGTGTAGCGGTTTTAGCTAACGTTATTATATTGATGAGCAAAGCTCACCAAATATGGTTCTCCACCAGATCTTTCAAGATCATATCCATGAAATGAGTTATTTAAATGTAACCGGGTGAAAGTAATATAGCCCCACAAGCTGTATAAGTTGCCCTCTTTTAATCCCCCTGTGCATGGTAAAGAGGTAATATGTGAATGAAAAGGTGTGGGCGCTTCCTTTAAGTGACTTATCTCCGCGTTGTGTGAAGAGAAGAGAGCGCCTGTGCGAGCGTAAGAAGCTGGGAAGCGAACGGGCCTTCGAATGTGGTGAGAAAAATACGTTTATAGAGCATTCAATAAGACCATTAAAATAGTGATTAATATCCAACTTTATCCAGTTGTATTATTGATTTTGTCTTAAACGGTCCTGGTCGGGTGGGATTTGTTGCTGTATTTTTGCAACGTCCCGTTCAGCTTTCTCATTAGTTCGTGGATCGATGTCCTTCACATTAAGAGTGGTGGCTCCTTCAAGAGGCGTCTGAGAAGTTAAAAGAGCGTTGAGTGTTTATTTCAGTTTACGGTTTATAATATACACCTGGTCATGTAAGCTCATATGTCGTCTGTGTTTATGTAAAGTTGCAAAAAGTTACTTAATTACACTCTCGTATTGTATTAGAGGGGAGAGGTGAAGCACGTTTACTCGCACGTGAGCTGCGGTCCACGTGAGCACTCGGGTTTGAGAGACTGCCGCAATGTGAGTTGCGAAGATATGTTTCTTTGTTTTGTTTTATATATCTGTTTTTTGTTTCTAACGGAATTGAACTGTGTTCAATGTGTATTTGTGAATGCTTTTGACCTGATGTATGTAAGCAGCAATAGTATAGTATGGTTTTAAGTGCTGCAGATGTGCTGCATGTGCTTATATGTCTTGCAGTTGTTAACGTGGATTGTTCCATGATGTGTATTTTTCTGTTTTCCTTTTCTCTATAGTCACTACCGTTGTTTATTTGGGGTGGTTAAACATAACTATTGTTATTGAGCCACTGAACAGGCAGACTTGGTTTTTGTTGTTGTTTTGTTTTGTTTTTCTTTTACTTAATACTTTGTTTACCAATTGACTGATGCTGAATTTCTCATGTCCAAAATGTGGCATTGTTTCTCCTAAGCCTGACTTAGTTTTTCTTTAATGCTGCATCCCTTTCGGGTGTAGTCGGGAATAAAAGAACCCCAGTTAATGTGTAGTCAGTGTTTTGTCTTGATTAACAAGTAATAATAAACCCGGCCACATAAACATCCATATTGCTCAGTCAAGGAATTTGTTTAGTTTAGTTTAGTGATCGAATATACATATTTTACGGTCTCTGATTAGTAATATAAAGCATAACAATACTTGTATGCATTCGTCCAGCAAATGCCTCAATGATATTATATACTTTACATTATCTCATGGCCATAAGTAACGTGACTTTACCAAACAGGATTTAGAGCAAAGGTAGTGTAAATAGAAACACAGTAAAAGGGACCAAGTTTGTGAGCGTGAATACAGAAAACCCATCACAAATGAATATATATGGTTGTTTATTAAACTCTACATGATAAAAAAACAATGACGATCGCATAAAACAAACAAATACATGAACACAAATGCGCTAGAAGGCGCTGAGAGAGAAAGAGAGAGAGAGAGAGAGAGAGGGCATGGCAGCGATTTCTGAACACCAATAAAAATCATCTTTAACAAAGAGGCACAGACTTAACGCAGCTATTTCCTTATAAGCGGGGACCTGACAAGAGCTGAGATGATAGAGCTGGATAAAGAAGGACGCGGTCTCTTGACATGTCTTCACCACAAAATTTCAAATGCTATTAGATTATTAATGATAATCTTAAACTAAATTTATTTTATTATTAAGTTTATTTATTTTATTTAGCCTTGTTGTGCAAGTTCTCTGGAGCTTGTGCAGAGGCAGCAGCTTTTGCCAGAGGGGAACTGGAATCCCCTGGTTGGGCCTGGGTTCTCCTGAGGTTTTTTTTCTCGATTAGAGTTTTGGGTTCCTCGCCACCGTTTGCATACTGTTTTTGCACTATCTGCCTGACCGGGGGGGCTGCTTTAGAATCTTAAAGTTTTACTTAATTAATATTGCATATAGGAATTTATTATCTGTTATATTTGACCTGTGCTTCTCTCTCCTTTATCCTAAATGTGTGCTCTCACTGAGCGTGTGTGTGTGTGCGTACTTGTCTGTGTACGTACGTGTGTGTGTGTGTGTGTGTGTTATGTAGTACGTGTGCGTGTTGTGTGTGTGGAGTGTTTTGTTGTGGGTGTGTCTGTCTTCTGTGTTTTCAACCTTTTCTTGTTTTTGCAGGTACAACTTTAATTGTTTTGCTTTAGTCAATAGTGTCTCATGTACAGCTGCTTTGTAACAATGAAAATTGTAAAAGCGCTATATAAATAAAGTTGAGTTGAGTACTTAGAAACGGATACTTGCAAGCTCTGTGCTGGACCAATATCCGTATGCACGTTTAGAGATGGAATTGTTCAAAAGGTTTCAGAAAGGCAGTCCTGCAGAAAGTTGCGGGCCTCGTGATTGGCCCGCATGGCTTAACCACGTGGCAGTAGAAGTCCATTGTTCCATCCTTTCCCCAAGGGGGGAAGGGCAGTCTCCAAAGAGACGAGAGGAAGAGACGAAGCCGGAAGAGAAGAGAAACTTTTCAGAGCAGGCTCGATATTTAAACTCACGAGAGGGCAGGCCCACCTGAGTTTGAATCGACCAATCAGAGTTGAGCAGGGAAGAGGTTCTTTGTCCACTCAACAGCTAATTTGCATCTTTATGACCTCCTGGCAACTTTACAAAATATCATTCCCAATTATAAAATAATGAAAAGAAAGTGTTCTATGGTCACACATATACAGGTGCTGGTCATATAATTAGAATATCATCAAAAAGTTGATTTATTTCACTAATTCCATTCAAAAAGTCAAACTTGTATATTATATTCATTCATTACACACGGACTGATATATTTCAAATGTTTATTTCTTTTAAGTAAGTATGAACATGAAAAGTATGAGCATGTACAGCACTCAATACTTAGTTGGGGCTCCTTTAGCCTGAATTACTGCAGCAATGCGGCGTGGCATGGAGTGGATCAGTCTGTGGCACTGCTCAGGTGTTATGAGAGCCCAGGTTGCTCTGATAGTGGCCTTCAGCTCTTCTGCATTGTTGGGTCTGGCATATCGCATCTTCCTCTTCACAATACCCCATAGATTTTCTATGGAGTTAAGGTCAAAAGAGTTTGCTGGCCAATTAAGAACAGGGATACCATGGTCCTTAAACCAGGTACTGGTAGCTTTGGCACTGTGTGCAGGTGCCAAGTCCTGTTGGAAAATGAAATCTGCATCTCCATAAAGTTGGTCAGCAGCAGGAAGCATCAGAAGCGTCTCGCCTGGGCTAAAGACAAAAAGGACTGGACTGCTGCTGAGTGGTCCAAAGTTATGTTCTCTGATGAAAGTAAATTTTGCATTTCCTTTGGAAATCAGGGTCCCAGAGTCTGGAGGAAGAGAGGAGAGGCCAGAATCCACGTTGCTTGAGGTCCAGTGTAAAGTTTCCACAGTCAGTGATGGTTTGGGGTGCCATGTCATCTGCTGGTGTTGGTCCACTGTGTTTTCTGAGGTCCAAGGTCAACGCAGCCGTATACCAGGAAGTTTTAGAGCACTTCATGCTTCCTGCTGCTGACCAACTTTATGGAGATGCAGATTTCATTTTCCAACAGGACTTGGCACCTGCACACAGTGCCAAAGCTACCAGTACCTGGTTTAAGGACCATGGTATCCCTGTTCTTAATTGGCCAGCAAACTCGCCTGACCTTAACCCCATAGAAAATCTATGGGGTATTGTGAAGAGGAAGATGCGATATGCCAGACCCAACAATGCAGAAGAGCTGAAGGCCACTATCAGAGCAACCTGGCCTCTCATAACACCTGAGCAGTGCCACAGACTGATCGACTCCATGCCACGCCGCATTGCTGCAGTAATTCAGGCAAAAGGAGCCCCAACTAAGTATTGAGTGCTGTCCCCTGCTTCCTGTTTCCTGCATCGCTGCCGGCAGCTTGTTTGTATCAGTGCGCTCTCATCACTTCGCTCTAATATTAGTGTATTTTATTTTCGTTAATTATTATTGTCGTTGCTAACTTATCCTGATATCTCAATAACCTGTTCCTGTTATTTACTTGGAAGAGTCTAAACCAAAAGTGATAGTTAACTTAACGCCGTTAGCATAGCAATAGCGTGTTAGCTTGCTTTCTGTTCACACTGTGGAATATCATCTTGCCTCTGGTTTGTCTTGTGTGCTAACTGTTTCTCTTTTTAAGCGAGTATACTACGATCCATCGAGCAACCTTGGTAAGTTGGAATTGCACTTCAAATCCGGTGAGTTATGGCTTCTATTCCTATTATTGTTACTTGCACCTCATGTCATATGTTTAGCTTTAGCCTTCTCTGTCAGCTGCGAGGGTCTTTATATGCGATAAATGCAGGGAAATAGTTAGGCTGACAGAGAAGATCTTAGAATTAGAGTCTCGCATCCAATCTTTATCTGAGGATAGTAAGAGTTTAACGACGATAGAAAACACTTTGGATGCGAGCAACATTAGGCACACAGCTCGGTTCCGGTTGAAAATCCCCCGCAGCTGGGAAACTTCGTGACTGTGAGACGGCGTAGTCGCAGGACAAAACATCACTCGACCGTTCCGATTACAGTCTCGAACAGGTTTGCCCCCGCTCAGTGACGCACCGACTGAGAAACCTGCGAAAGTGCCCTAGTTATCGGTGATTCTATTGTTCGGAACGTTAACATAGAGGCACCAGCCACCATAGTCACAATGTTTACCGGGAGCCAGAGCGCCTGACATCAAGTCAAATTTAAATGTGCTGGCTAAGGCTAATCGTAAATTCAGTAAGATTGTCATTCACGTCGGCACAAATGATGTTCGACTCCGTCAATCGGAGATCACAAAAGATAACATTAAAGAGGTGTGTGAGCTCGCAAGCATGATGTCAGACACTGTAATATTCTCTGGCCCCCTCAATGCTTATCGTGGTGATGAGATTTATAGCAGATTATATTCACTAAATGGCTGGTTGTCTGAGTGGTGCCTGCAGAATGATATAGTTTTTATAAATAACTGGAAGAGTTTTGAGGGCAGACCTGACCTGTTGAAACGAGATGGTCTCCATCCCTCCTGGGCTGGGACTTCCATCCTGTCTAGAAATATGGCAAAAAGTCTTAATGCTAATGCTAAAACTTGACTCGCTGGGGCCCAGGTCAGGGAGCAGACAGTATGGCTTAACCAACTGTCTGCTTGCCGTCTCACGTCGCAGAATACACAAAATGTACAACATGTAGTAATCCGTTCTCCCAAACATCACAAAATAGAGACTGTGTCTGTCCCCTGGATTAGCAAACATAAAATAATGCGTAAACCTCTTGAAAGTAATTTAATAAACGTTAAACAAACTAAACATGAACAAAATACAGATAATCAACTGTTACGACTCGGATTGCTAAATATTAGATCTCTCTCTAATAAAGCACTTTTTGTTAAGATATGATATGACATATAATCATCTATGATAACAGATCAAAAATAGACATGCTCTGTTTGACAGAAACATGGCTAAAACCAGATGATTATTATTCTTTAAATGAATCTGTCCCCCAAGATTATTATTATAAACACGAGCCTTGTCTAAAAGGCAGAGGGGGAGGTGTCGCAGCACTTTACAATAACTCTCTTAGCATTTCCCAGAAGTCGAACTCTAAATATAATTCTTTTGAAGTCATGGTTCTTCATGTTTCAACACCTAATACTAAAGGATAAAACTACTTTTTAAAATTGATTCTATCTATTGTATATAGGCCTCCAGGGCACCACACAGATTTTATTAAAGAATTTGGTGGGTTCTTATCAGAACTAGTACTGGACGCAGATAGACTCCTTGTCGTTGGTGACTTTAACATCCATGTAGATAACGTTACAGATGCCTTAGGAATGGCTTTCAAAGACACTCTTAACTCCATGGGCGATTAGTCAACATGTGTCAGGACCCACTCACCTTCTATCATACAGATTTACATACTGTCTTATGGTATAAATGTGGACGAACGTTAAAATCCTTCAGCAGAGTGAAGACATTTCGGATCATTATCTGGTATTATGTTTGCTTCACTGGCCTACGGCTGCAAATAAAACTCATTGTTACAAATATGGTAGAACAATAACTTCAACTACCAAAGATGCGTTTCTCGATAATCTGCCCAAATTGTCTCAAATCATGAGAAATAACGTTGAAGATCTTGACATTACCACTGAAAATTTTAATTCCACCTTCTCGGTAACGCTAGACAAAGTTGCTCCACTACGTTTAAAGAAGATTAAAAATGGCAGCCCCACACCGTGGTATAATGAACACACTCAGGCTCTAAAGAAAGCGGCCCGAAAAATGGAGCGCAACTTTAAGAAAACTAAATTAGAGGTATTTCGTACAGCATGGAAGGATAGTATTCGAAAATACAGGAAAGCCCTAATAACTTCTAGATCCGCCTACTTTTCATCACTAATAGAAGAAAACCAGCACAACCCTAGGTTTTTATTTAACACGAGTGGCTAAATTAACAAAAAATAAATCGTCAGTGACTTCTGATCCTGTATATCAGCATAGCAGTGATGAATTTATGAACTACTTCACATATAAAATCCAAGATATTAGAGAAAAAATTATAACAATGCAATCAGAAGTGAAACCCGCTGAACAAACTAACTACAGCGCCCTTAAGGAGAAAATGCAATTATTTTATACCGTAGATCAAGATGAGCTGTCTAAAATTATTAGATCATCACTGCAAATATATGCAAAACTTCCGGTTTCAATGTCGATGCAAATACTCAGATAATCACACTTATACTTGGATTTGACAAACTCACTACAACTATTTAAGAAAACTCAATGCATGTCCAAATTATATGCACAGATTTGAACATTCATGTAAAACGAATGCATTGTAATGACTTAGAGGTATATGATCAAACTTTCAATCAAATCTCAGGGCAAGTAAGTAAAAGGACTCTTATATCACTTCAAACTCATCCTTAACTGTATTTTGATATTCTATTATTGGATCAAATAGCTCCCGCCTTTGAGCTAAGCCTACTATAGACTGCTGGTGCCAAGGTCTCAAAGTTGAGTCAGGGGAGGAGGGCCACACCTGTTTCTCCTTGCATACACAATACAAAGATCTGCCTGGAGTCAGATGCATAAGGATTTCTGGAAGCAGTCTTCTTGTACCTGAGAAGTGCTCATCAGAACTCAATCCTTGCAACTCACATAGGGACCCTAAGGGCCCCTGCTCATGTCAGCAAAAATGCTCGCACCTTTCTGACGTCAGCCTTACTGCACAAAATCTCTTCCTTGGACCACAGGGTTGAGACTTGTAACGATTTTGAATCTCATGAGCACAACCTTTTTGAGTTTGGGGGCATGAGTTTGCCAACTGGCTCTGAGGCCTACACTTGAGTTTGGACGAGGACCACTTCAATACGTTTTGAGCATTTCAGTGCCTATCGAATGTCGAACTTCCTATCGTTTCTGACGAACTTCTTGTCAAGCACATCTCCAGCATGAGTTTTCGAAATACTAAGTTAACTGAAGAAGACTATGCCTTTTCGGACAAGTCTTTCATGTTGAACGTGCTGTTAAAAGAACCTCAAATTTTCTTAATGGTCATGGCAAACTACTTATCACAGGCTAATTGATATTCAAGAGTGACACATACCATCCAGTTATGACATAAAAAAGTACGACTTTCCATTTGCATATTGGCATGTAATCAACTGCTACAGCCCTACTACATCAGAAGAGTGTCCCAGATAGCTCTCGTTTCTCATTCTACATTAGGACAGTCTAAAGCATATGGTGGCTTATAGCCCTAAAACCTCGACCAGAATAAGAACTAAGGCCTTTCAACACCTCATATCTATTCTGAAGATTCACTATTATCTCTTCCTCCAAAACATCATGAAGTTCAGGATTTAGCATCGTACAGAGATCTGATCAGATTCATGACGCTATTGCTACCGAGGTTGTATCTCTATCTGCAGCTATGCATGCATATTAATGATTATATAAGCCAATTCTCCTATATTGATACTCTATTCAGTCCTTCACGTGCATTACGCTCTCAGGCGTCCTGTCAGTTGGTAATACCTAGAATTTCAAAATCAAGTGCAGGTGGTAGATCCTTTTCCTATCTAGCGCCTAAACTTTGGAATAGTCTTCCCTGCACTGTCCGGGAGGCAGACACACTCTGTCAGTTTAAATCTAGACTAAAGACGCATCTTTTTAATCTTGCATACACTACTCTTCCATAATATAAATCTTCTAGAGGGTTTAGGCTGCATTAGTTAGATCAACCGGAACCAAAAACACAACTGATGTACTTGTTGCATCAAAGATACAGAACAGTACTCTACTCTCAGCCAGTCTTGTCTCATTGTTCCAAGGTTACCACAGCGAGCAGGATGCAGTTCATGGCCTGACCTGATGGTAGAGCAGAGAATGGGAAGTGGGGACCTGACAAGAGCTGAGATGATAGAGCTGGATAAAGAAGGACGCGGTCTCTTGACATGTCTTCACCACAAAACTTCAAATGCTATTAGATTATTAATGATAATCTTAAACTATAATTTATTTTATTATTAAGTTTATTTATTTTATTTAGCCTTGTTGTGCAAGTTCTCTGGAGCTTGTGCAGAGGCAGCAGCTTTTGCCAGAGGGGAACTGGAATCCCCTGGTTGGGCCTGGGTTCTCCTGAGGTTTTTTTTCTCCATTAGAGTTTTGGGTTCCTCGCCACCGTTTGCATACTGTTTTTGCACTATCTGCCTGACCGGGGGGCTGCTTTAGAATCTTAAAGTTTTACTTAATTAATATTGCATATAGGAATTTATTATCTGCTATATTTGACCTGTGCTTCTCTCTCCTTTATCCTAAATGTGTGCTCTCACTGAGCGTGTGTGTGTGTGCGTACTTGTCTGTGTACGTACGTGTGTGTGTGTGTGTGTTGGTGCGTGTGCGTGTTGTGTGTGTGGAGTGTTTTGTGTGTGGGTGTGTCTGTCTTCTGTGTTTTCAACCTTTTCTTGTTTTTGCAGGTACAACTTTGATTGTTTTGCTTGTAGTCAATGTGTCTCATGTACAGCTGCTTTGTAACAATGAAAATTGTAAAAGCGCTATATAAATAAAGTTGAGTTGAGTTGAGTTGAGTTAATTCTCACATTTGTAATACTTTGGTCAGTTAATAGGAGTATTTTTGTAGTTTAATATTATTTATTTGACTGAATTAAAAGAGCCGTTTCAGTCTATCCTTCAATCACTTAACTAATCAAGGTTGATATAGGATATGGAAAGTAATTAGTAATAAGTAACTAAATACTTTTTGGAAAGAGTAATTTGTACAGTAATCTAATTACACTATTGAATATGTAATTAGTAACTAGTATTTAATTACTTTTTCAGAGTAACTTACCCAACACTGGTCTTGTTAACCCCTTACCCGCTTTCTGCACTTGGGTCCTCTGTCCTTGTCTCCGTGTCTCACCCCGAGAACCGTGACATCTATATTGCAACATTTTATGTTTCCTACCTTTTCACATCTGATATGTTTTTTTTTTATTTTAACTCACCTTTCTATAAAAGTTTTGTATAAATGGTTTGTGTTTGCACATGTGGCTGACATGTGTAACTGCTGCTATCTGAACCTGCTCCGAGCGGGGTTCGAACTTCAAACCAGCAAGAAGTACAAAATGGGAAGTAGGCATTCTAACCACAAGGCCACAGACATTAATACGAGATTTTTACGCGTTACCTACATATAAAATTAAATTACATTAAATTACATACAAAGTCAATGCTGAAAAATAGACGCAAACTCGCGGCAGGCGATGTGAATAACGCGAAACGGACTACGAATGTGCGTAAATCGCGTCATCCGAGCAAGTTGAAAGAATAAAAACTCGGGCGAGAAATTTGTCTTGCGTGAAAATAACGAACTATTCCCGCGAGTAATAAAGAGCAAGGAACGCGATTCATCGCGTTTGGTCTGAACACAACATCATGTAAATTGTAGTCTGGGAGTGAGATTAGCTGCACAGATCACAGTAGGTGACATAATTAATAACGCGTTAAGATGATGAATTATAATTAAAATCTTCACTCATTTTGGCGCCCTTAGGGATAGGCGGCGCCCCTAGCATTTGCCTACTCAGCCTATGCCCAGGGCCTGCCCTGACACAAACTCATGCACAGAACACCACACGCACGCACGCACGCACGCTAACACACACACCCAACAGGCACATACCGAAGTCTATCACAAAGAAGCACAAAAGTAAACATACACACAGAAGATAAAATAAGAAACACATGTATATATAATGCAGACAATGAACAGAGTGAACAGGGTGAATTCTCAGCAGGAGAGGATCGGTGCGGGACGAGAAAACCGGGCACTGCCTGCAGTCCACGCATGCTCATCAAACAACACCATCAAATAACAAATAAGTGCACACACATGCATCAATATTAAACAAAGTGACTTTAGAGACAACATTTTGAACATGTTACAAAAATTTTCTTTGTGTATGGTAAGTCTGGCAAGCTAGCTATATACATATACATTGCGTATGCATATATACGCAATCTATGTATTTACTGCGGTCATGTACAGAGCTGTAAGTTCTTAAATATGGTTATTAACTCTTCCCTTGCTAAAGATCACGTCTGCATGTTTGTGTAATTTGACCTGAATGACTGTAGCTGCTTTGCAACGTCTTTGCTCCCCTGTTGGTGACATTTGCAACTGTTTGCAAAAAACTTACTGTAGCTCAAGGTTGGAAAAAACAGGTATTATTCATTATTTCATATATTCATTTTTTAATTTTCCCAATTTAAACAAAATATAGAAAAAGTTAATATTTCTACTTTTAAAAAAAAACGTTTTTCCTTTTTTATTTTGTGAAAGAAATTAAAAAATGAATGTTTTTCCATTTTCCGTTTTTTATTTGAAAACGGATATGGAATGAACGGAAGATACCCGGATTTTGTTCGTCTCGTCACCAAATTATCCCCCATTTTCTGTACAATAGTCTTTTATTTTATATGTTTTAGAATCTTTTAGACTGTAAGTCGTATTATATTGTATTGTCATTGTGTTGAATGTCTGTACTAGAAGCTTCCAACACCAAAGAAAATTCCTTGTGTGT